>NC_045554.1:3359568-3556657 GCF_009769535.1 Thamnophis elegans
GGTGGAACTCTTCTAACCGGTCGGTAGATTTCGAACCGGTCTACCGAACCGGTGCGACTGGTAGGAACCCACCTCTGATATATAGTCAAAATAACATTCCTTTCTCAGAGAGTCAAGAACATCTTGCCCTGCACCGGAGGGGGGTGACTGGGAGACATCTCCAGTTGGGACGGTGCCTGATTGGGCCATGTGACGGACATGTGGGTGCTGGCCAGGGGCTCGGATTTTCTTTGGGTGGGGAAAACCTGGCAACTTTCAGATTCGGGTTTTCCCAGATGTGCCAATAGGACATCTCTAATAAAGTGGAACTTTGAGGAACCCAAGCATTGGAGTCTTCTTTCGTTGTGTGTGTGTGTGTGTGTGTGTGTGCCACTTGGATCCCTGACACTTTCCCTCTCAGGAGAGGGACCCCCCCACCTGCTGAGCTCTCCGCGCCACCGAGTGCGCTGTGCCGTCACACACCGGCTCAGCCAATTAGCGCCAGCGACTTCCCTGCCAGAAGCACAAGTCAAGAGAGATTACGCTGCCATTTCAAACATGTGTCAGGACGCACGCCGCACACGCCTGAGCTCGGCATGGGGTCTCGTTTCTCCTTCTTCTTTTGATTGTTTGATCTACATGCTTCGCCGCCGCCACCACCACCACCGAAGGCAAGCGATCCTCACCGGCAATTGGACGCAGCCTGCCATTGTGTGCTTGGCACTGACATTGTGCGGAGAGAGAGAGAGACACACACACATCCAGCTGCAACTTAATCATAAGCGCTCGGCAGCCATCTGAAAAAAAAAAGAAGCCCTGGCGGCAATGACATCAACAAACCACCTTTCTTTCAAAGCAGGCTGGCAATCAGCTGTGAATAAACCCGGCATTATCCCCCCCTGAACCCGTCCCCCCCCTTTTCCTCCCCCCAAAAGGCGTCCCTCTATATGAAGATCAGTTCAAAAGCAGATCTGCCTTGACTGGCAGGCTTCTGAAAAATAAGGGAGATCAGGGGACATATTTTCCCTGTGTTTTAGTGGGGGGGGGCACGCGAAAGCCATGGTCCTTGTTCAATCCAGAGGGGGGGGGACAGAACATAGGGCTTTTAAAAAAAAGAACAGGGGTGGGGGGGAAAGAAAGAACGAAAGAGGGAAAATATATTCCTGCTTCTTTTGGTTTGCAATGTGAGCCAATTCTTCCTGCAAGGTTTGACGAGGGACTCTGGGTGTTTTAGGCAAGATGTTTTTCATGGCGCCCAAGAGCACAAGATTGCAGTTGGTGGGGGTCCAACCTCCCCTCCTACCCCCCCCAAAAAAAAACCCCATTCAAACACCCCTCTACCTCATTTTGGAGCTTAGCATTAACAAAGGTTGGGAGGGAGGGAGAATGAAGCAACAGAGGAGAGAGAGAGAGAAAAATGCCAACTCGGATAATCCGAGCTAGGGGACATAATGCGATGGCAGGTTGTCCTCGTTTAGCAACCCAATTGGAATCGGCAGCTTGGTCATTAAGCGAAGCGGTTACTTAGTGGAACTGACTGTGCTGGTGGACTTCAGTTTTCCTTTGCTTTAAAGATAAAGTTTCCCCTTGCACATATTCACTAGTCATTCCTGACTCTAGGGGGCGGTGCTCATCTCCGTTTCATAGCCGAAGAGCCAGCGCTGTCTGAAGACGTCTCCGTGGTCATGTGGCCGGCATGACTAAACACCGAACGCTGTGACCGTCCTTCTCCTTGCATTTTTACGTGCTTTCGAACTGCTAGGTTGGCAGAAGCGGGAGCTCACTCCGTTACGCAGTGCTGGGGGATTCGAAACCGCCGAACTGCCGACCTTTCTGATCAACAAGTTCAGTGTCTTAGCCCCTGAGCCACCGTGTCCTTTGCTTTACAGGTGGTTGGTGCGAAGACTGGTTTCAAGGTGATTTTGTTCATCACCGTTGTCATTGCGAATGGTCGCTATTTGAGGCAGTCATTAAACGAGGACTATTCAAGCTAATTCTTGGTTTAACAAAATCCACGCGGGATCGTCCTTCATGCCCCAAGCTCAGGAGTCTTTCCTGCGCCCCCTTAAGGGATCCTCATCAGAAGTAGGACTTTCCTCTCGCAGAGTTGATACAGAAAGAAAGACATTACAGAGTTGGAAGGGGCCTTGTAGGTCATCTAGTCCAACCCCCACCTAGCCCAAGCAGGAGACTCTACACCATTTCTGACAGAGGGCAGTCCAGTCTCTTCTTGAAAGCTTCCACTGATGGAGCTCCCACAACTTCCGAAAGCAACTTCTGTTCCATGGGTTGATTGTTCTCACTGTCAGAAAATTCCTCCTTATTTCTAAGTTGAATCTCTCCTTGGTCAGTTTCCATCCATTGTTCCGTGTCTGGCCTTCAGGTGCCTTGGAGAATACCTTGACCCCCCCTCCTCTCTGTTGCAGCCCCTCAAGATATTGGAAGACTACTATCTTGTCTCCCCTGGTCCCGTCTCTTCACTGACTAGCCAGGCCCAGTTCCTGCAACCGTCCATCGTATGTTTTAGCCTCCAGTCCCTAATCAACCTGGTTGCTCATTCTCTGCTCTCTTTCTAGAGTCTCCACATCCTTTTATAGTGTGGGGACCAAAAACTGGATGCAGGATTCTAAGCGTGGTCTTACTAAGAGTATCAGAAGTAAGCCACAAGCCATATGTAGGCTGCTCATCTTGGCTTGTGTGGCAAATACTGGGCACGGCATCTTAATCCTGTAATGCTAGTGTGAATGTGATACAAAGGTTGCCCCTTTGATGAATGATCTTAGAGAGAGACACTTATGGTGGAAAAAAAATACAGTCTTTGTTTTCCTCTTTTTTTGGCAGGAGGATACAGAATCTTTGTGTCCCCCCACCCCCCCTTCTTTTCTGTTTGTGGTCAGAAACAGCCAAGGATAACTAAGTGCATTTCGAAATAGTATCATCTTTAAACAGGCTCGCGAGGGCTGCTCCTGATGCATTTCATCGCGTTTCAATGTTTTTCCCCACATTATGGAGTCAAGACCCACAATCTTCTGGTCTTCAAAAGACACGAGTCTATTTATCTAGCAGGGAGGCAGCAGGGGAGGAAATCAATATCATAAGATCTCTCTATTCTAGGGACAGGGTCGAGCGAGGAAAGAGGTGCATTTAACACAGCCCCGATTAAACGAGCTTGGAAACAGGCAGTCGGCTCAGCAAAACCTTCTTGTCTTGATGCGTTGGTGAATCCCCCAGAGAGGCAGATGCGGTGGTGAAGAGACAAGGAAGATCCGTACAGTCCTTATTCAGAAGGGAAAAAAAAGGGATCCACTAAGACAGGGGCCAGCTAACTGCGGCTCTGGAGCCGCATGTGGCTCTTTCCTCCCTCTGCTGGCGGCTCCGTCACCGGTCGGCACCACAATTTTGAGAGGTGCTTCCGGTGAGGCGGGGGAAGAGAAGCAAAGTGCGCCAGGAGAAGACTCTATGGCAAGGGGAGGGTTTTCCAGTTGTGTCCACAATTGATAGGGGCTTTCGGTTATGACAGGTAGAGGAAAAGGACGCCGCGCTAGGAGGAGACTCTATGGTGGGGGAACTGAACTTCCAGTCGGCTCCAGAATTGAACGGGGGGCTTCCGGTTAGGACTTTTGTGGCTTCTGGTGTTTTCTTTTCTGTGGGAAACGGGTCCAAATGGCTCTTTTGAGTGTTTGTTTGCCAATCTCTGCATTAATAAATTGGACCGGAACACCAAGGTTTCCCAAGATTCTGTCTTTTAGCCCAGTTCAAAGAATCCTCCAACAGTTATGGTTTCTTACTTTTGGGTGTCCTCGAGGCCAATTCTTATCTTATCCATGGAACCATTGCACTGTTCCGACCCAGGCTTCCTTAGAAAGCAAGAAGCAGAGTCTTGGTCCTGACAAAACCTCTGTTATTTACACGACAGTGAATTCTTTTCATTCACAGTCAGCAAGGCTTAGCAAACAGCCTTTCCGAGGAATGTTTATCCACACACACCTTATCTCGCTTGGAGAGCTGCCAGATAACTAGTTTCCAAATGTAGGGCAAGGCAACACTTGGCACAGAGTCTCTTATAATCACCAACAAGACTTTCCACTCGACACGACCGAATCAATGAATTGTTTTCTGCAATTGTTTCCCGGTTCATTCCTCTTTTGTTTCCTGTGGGAGGGGCCAATCACCTCCAAGGTGGGGCTTTACTCCCAAGTCGACCCTGCTTTCTTAGTTGTTCTTGTCTTCTGGCAGCTCTGCGCATGCGCACACTGGGAACAGGCTCCAGCTGTTCCTCTGCCTCACTGCTGTCTATCTCCCTCTCTGCCTCCGACGCAGAGCCCTCGTCTGAGCTTTCCTCAGCCCCCAGGACTGTCCCATGTTCCTCCCCAACCTCATTACTGTCTGACCCTGATGCCAACTCCGCTGGATGCCGGCAGGCCACAATAATTCAAAACTGCAGCACTGCTATTTTCCCACCAAAGTGGTACCTATGTATCTACTCACTTTTGCAGGCTTTCGAATTGCTAGGTGAATAGGAGCAAAGACAGGAATTCACTCCATCACATGGCACTATGGTGTTGAATTCAGGTTGTCATCTTTCCGCTAACCACTGGGAGTAGTGCAGTGGTGCCTAGAGGTGGAGCTCTCACCTCCCAATCAGGAGGCTGTCGGTTCGATCCTAGGTAGAGGCAGATATTTCTCTTTCTGGGTGAGAATTTATCTGCTGAATAAAATTCTGCTCCATTCAGCTGCCCAGACTCCACTCTGCAAGGGATTACTGGGGTCATAAAAAGATGATCTTTCCACTAACCACTGAGCCATCAGGCGCCCCTAAAAGCTGGAATCTAAATTAATTCAGTAAGTAAATAATAAAACAAATAAATGGGGATGTGCTTTCTGTGGGCTTATTGCAGTAGGAACCCAATCATTGTAGCTCGCAAATCGTGGTTTATGGTTTATGTTGCATGAACTCAGCCAAGTATGGCTTATCCACCGATCAAGCCAAGTATGGGTTAGCACAGTGTGTAAACCAGGGGTGAAATCCAGAAGGTTCTGACAGGTTCTGGAGAACCGATAGTGGACATTTTGAGTAGTTCAGAGAACTGGTAGCAGAAATTTTGAGTAGTTCAGAGAACTGGTAGCAGAAATTTTGAGTAGTTTGGAGAACCGGCAAATGCCACCTCTGGCTGGCCCCAGAGTAGGGTGGGAATGGAGATTTTGCATTATCCTTCCTGTGCCACGCCCACCAAGCCACGCCCACCCTGCCCACCAAGCCACACCCACAGAACTGGTAGTAAAAAAATGAATTTCGCCACCTGCTCACTGGGTTAGAGCCAAAGGGATCTCATAAAAGAATTCCTTCCTATAAGCAGAATTGTTTTATGTCTCCTACCGCAGTATTTTGCTTTATTGAAAGATGCTTTTTAAGTTTGTGCAAAAAAATATATAATCAAGCTTGCTCTTCTTTTTATTTTATTTTTTAAATCCTAAATCAACCGTGGGTGGAGATGTTCCCTCTCAAAGCCTTGGCTCTTCTCTATCCATTTCTTTGGAATGAAATCACCCAGATATAAATAAACCAGCTCCTTCAAATAAATCTTGCCTGGCTGTGGCGTTAACACGTTGTCTCCTAAATGCATGCAGCTGCCAGCCAAAATAAATTAACCTATGATGCAAGTTGTTTCCATGAAATTAATTATTCCGGTGTCACCAAGTGTTACTTCACTTGGACACTGATGAACTTCGCAAGAAGGCAGCACTTAGGATGCCTTTAGTAAATCCCGAGTAACTCTCAGCTTCTTCTCCCCCCCTCAACCACTTGTCTTTCGCTTCCTATCCCAGCTATGAAGTCATCCATTCCTTAATTAACTCAAGTCACCTGGTGGGAAGACGGAGGTGCTTTCAAGCCAGATGTTGTGAGCATAAATGCGGTGCTCCATCTATGATTCATGAACGCTGTGAATCGCTCTTGTTTTGTTTCAATTCCAGAAGATGCAGGAACGATCCATAAATGTCACCATAATTTTTCTCCCCACTACTCAATTTTCAGAGACCACTAAGTTGATGGTGCTTCCTTCTCTTCCGGCTTCCAACAGGAGACAAAACAACAAAACCGCAGTTTGAGGCTTGATGTGTTATGCAGCAGTTGTCAAAGAAAGAGAAGAAAGAAAGAAAGAAAGAAAGAAAGAAAGAAAGAAAGAAAGAAAGAAAGAAGAAAGAAAGAAAGATAGAAAGAAAGAAAGATAGAAAGAAAGATAGAAAGATAGAAAGAAAGATAGAAAGATAGAAAGAAAGATAGAAAGAAAGAAAGATAGAAAGAATGATAGAAAGATAGAAAGAAAGATAGAAGGATAGAGAGACAAAGACAGAGAAAGAAGAGACACACACAGACAGGAGACAAAACAACAAAACCGCAATTTGAGGCTTGATGTGTTATACAGCAGTTGTCAAAGAAAGAAAGAAAGAAAGAAAGAAAGAAAGAAAGAAAGAAAGAAAGAAAGAAAGAGAGACAAAGACAGAGAAAGAAGAGACACACACAGACAGGAGACAAAACAACAAAACCGCAGTTTGAGGCTTGATGTGTTATATAGCAGTTGTCAAAGAAAGAAAGAAAGAAAGAAAGAAAGAAAGAAAGAAAGAAAGAAAGAAAGAAAGAAAGAAAGAAGGAAAGATCCAGTTAGAAGAAACCTTGGAGATCTTCTAGACCAGCGGTCACCAACTGGTGGTCCGCGAGAAAATTTTGGTGGTCCACAGAAAAATTATTTGCATTTTTTATATTGCACCAAATCAAGGGTTTTCCAGCTACGGCCCCCGGGATGGATAAGTGCAATGAACATTTGTGTTGCTGCAGAGAGTCTCCCCCTTCGGGGTCTTTCGGTGTGGGTCGGAGAGGGGCAGAAATTCCAACTTGGGGTCTGCTTTAGCCTCCTGGTGGGGGGCTTTGGGCAAAGGCTGGAGGGAAGCACTGCTGGTGGCAAAGAGCCGGAGGGCCTCGTTCCAGTGGGACTGCATCATGGCCTGGAACTAGCTGACCATCTCAGCGGTCAATTTGATCCATTGAGGTTTCTTTCCGAGGTGTTGTTGTTCCCCGGGGAACCATTTTCCTAAATCTGTTAGACATTTACAGTCTTCCTGTATGTGCTGTCTGTAAAAGCCTATCACACGGTATTAACTTGATAAGGTAATGTGCTCCCTTCTCTTTTCATAGCGAGAACAATTTGACTTTGGAACACCTCGCTGTCTCTAAACTTAATGGAAGGTGGTTATGGAGTTTAGCAATGGGCTTTCAGAAGATCTATGGAGAGACGGCTGAAGAAGTTCACAAACAACCTGTTTCGGATGGCATGTTCAGCAATGGTTTGCTGTGATGACTGGAGGCTTCCTGCATTCTACACAGTCAGATCTTGGCCATCCAAACATTGTCCAAGAGTTTTTGGGGAGGTTCTAACTTAGCTTCTAACTTGGCGGGACGCGGTGGCGAAGACGCTGAGCTTGTCAATCAGAAGGTCGGCAGTTCAGTGGTTCGAATCCCTAGCACCACGTAGCAGAGTTACTTGTCCCAGCTTCTGCCAACCTAGCAATTTGAAAGCACGTAAAAATGTAAGTAGAAAAATAGGGACCACCTTTGGTGGGAAGGGAACAACGTTCCGTGCGCCTTCGGCATTGAATCATGCTGGCCACATGACCACGGAGACGTCTTCAGACAGCGCTGGCTCTTCGGCTTTGAAACAGAGATGAGCACCACCGCCTAGAGTCGGGAACGACTAGCACATATGTGCGAGGGGAACCTTTACCTTTTTAATTTAGCTTCATTCAAAGAGACTCCAAGCCAACCTCTAAAGAGAAGTTGATGTTCTGGTTTTGAAGGTCCTCCATAAATGGTTATAGAAAGGAGATAGGACGAGGTCTTCTGCCTTGATTCCTGTGGGTCAATGTTGGTGCCTTTGGTGGCCTTCTGAGATGACCTTTATATATTTCTGTGCTTTGAAACCGTTTGTTCACCCGAACAGCAGATTAAAAGTAGTGTTGAGAAGGAAGATAGCAATAGCAATAGCAGTAGACTTATATACCGCTTCATAGGGCTTTCAGCCCTCTCTAAGCGATTTACAGAGAGTCAGCATATTGCCCCCAACAATCTGGGTCCTCATTTTACCCACCTCGGAAGGATGGAAGGCTGAGTCAACCCTGAGCCGGTGAGATTTGAACCGCTGAACTGCTGATCTAGCAGTAGCCTGCAGTGCTGCATTTAACCACTGCGCCACCTTGGCTCACCACTGCGCCACCTTGGCTCAAGAGGAACAGTATGGGATTCTCCAAGGATTCAAGATTTTCTCCTGCTAAAAGGACTTCAGGAATTATTTCTAGAACCACCGATCACTGTTTCTGGAACACGAGGCTACCTCTGCACCAGTCTGTCTCCGTAGATCGAAGATGGAGTTGGAACTGGATTGTTATTATACTTGATCTTACTCAACCGCAACATAGCTTGCTAGGGTTGTCGTGCGTTTTGGATCCAGTTATTGATTCTTATTCAACAAACCAGTGGTTAAGCAAACTATAGGTTAGGGCACCCTGGGAATTCCTGCTGTTTCCAATAATTTGAAATTAGCCGAGAGGCAAGTGCTGTTGTATTGATGGCCTAAGGCGTCAACACACCTTCAGCCCAGCTGGTGTCCAGTACAGGTGAGTAAACATTTTCACCTGGGGGATGCTGTTTCATTGGAAAACTCTCACGTATCTCAGCTCCGGTGAGCTCACCCATTTCCCTAAATCTCCAAGTTCATTTTGAGGTGCGGCCTGGACAAGCTTGTTTCACCTACAAAAGACGCTTTGCGAAAAAGCTCAGGGAGAAGAAATAAGAAACAGCTCCACATGCCGATTCATCAGTTACACTCTGGTGTTTATTTACTCAGAGGGGAAATCTTGATCCCCCCCCCTGCCTCCCCGGTTTTATATCCCCGTTGTATGACAACAATCTTTGTTCTGACTCTTCCTAGGACAGTGTTTCTCAACCTTGGCAACTTGAAGATGTCTGGACTTCGACTCCCAGAATTCCCCAGCCAGCATTCGCTGGCTGGGGAATTCTGGGAGTTGAAGTCCGGACATCTTCAAGTTGCCAAGGTTGAGAAACACTGTCCTAGGAATCACAAATGATTCTGGTCAGCTGTCCAAGTGGGACATTCTTCTGCACGATTAAAACAATCTAACCAAGGAGAGAAGCAACTTAGAACTAAGGAGAAATTTCCTGACAGTGAGAACAATTAATTGGTGGAACAAAAGTTGCCTCCAGAAGTTGTGAATGCCCCAACACTGGAGGTTTTAAAGAAAAGATTGCGCAACCATTTGTCTGAAGTGTGGTATCGGGCCATGATGGTGTATATGCCCAAAGTGGCATGCGAAGTCATGTCACCCGACACAAACGGTCTTACCTGTTTATTTTGCGGGTTTCCGGCACGCATACATGTGAACTGATCAGCTGTCCTTCGCACATGCGGCAGTGCTGAAAACTGGCTTGTGCATGCATGGGAGTCAGCTGATTGTCGTGTGTGCGTCAGAACTCAGAAGTTCGGCTTTTCCGGAGCATAATCCCTTCGCGCACTGGCCTCCAGCCAGCTAATTGTTGGGTGCGCATGCATTCTAGAATCTGGAAGTTTAGTTTTTCTAGAGTGCGGCCCCCGCCGAACGCGCACATCATTTCTGCGCAACCTTTCCAGCATTTGGTGCCAAAAAGGCTCGCCATCACTGGTATAGTAGCAAAAGCTGTAGCGAAACGGTCATTAAGAGCCGAGGTGGCGCAGTGGTTAGGGTGCAGTACTGCAGGCCACTTCAGCTGACTGTTATATGCAGTACAGTGGTTCTAATCTCACCGGCTCAAGGTTGACTCAGCCTTCCATCCTTCCGAGGTGGGTCAAATGAGGACCCGGATTGTTGGGGACGATATGCTGACTCTGTAAACCGCTTAGAGAGGGTTGAAAGCCCTATGAAGCGGTATATAAGTCTAATTGCTATTGCTATTGCTATTAAAATCTATTGTGATTCATTTAACAAACGCTTTGGGAATTCTGGGCTCAGCTATGGTCATAAGTTGAGGACTAGTTGTACTAGAGGAGTAAAACGGGCCTGGAGTTTATGAGATCGACCCGGCCTGTCTCCTTCCGCGAAACCGAGCAGATGCCTTCCACACGGCCACATTGCGGAGCCCGTCCGCTTGGGCTGAAGTAAATAGAGATATTGGAAGACATGCTGGATAAGAGATAGGAAGGAGGAGGGGATTCGATTTGTAAAAATTTAATTACGAGCGCACGCAAACAACTCTCCGAGCATATGGTTTTGAATATATTTTTTTTTTTGCTAGCGTTCAAGAGCAATTTGTTTTTTTATTGATATATATTTGTAAGGTGTCCAAGGCGTTTTGTAGTTCTCTTCCCCATTAGAGAAATGAAATGCGGAAAGCCTTTGAAATCTAAAAATAAAATATGCGGGGCTGTGTTATTGATCTTAAAAGACAGCAAGGAAGATGTGTTGCGAGGTGCCGAAGGCTGGAGGAAAACGCTGGACAAGGCCTTTTTTCATTTTCCTGTTATCAAGTTTAACTAAGTTCATTTCCCCGAGGGATTTTTCTCATAAAGTTTCAATTTCAGCTTCTATTCCCATAGTCGTGCGTGCGCTCCTTGAAGTGTGTATGTTTGTGCGTATATGTGTGTGTGTGTAAATATAAATCCAATAAACAAACAAACATAAACGAACAGTATGTGTGAGTGTTACACAGCAGTTATCTCCATACATATTTATGATAAAAGGAGGTATGAATATGTACGGCTTTGTCAAAGTGACGGAGAGATAAACTTCCTTTGTTTATTTATTATGTCCAGCATCCCTCCAGAAAAGCTGGACAATTTTTCTCTAGATCCCTCCAGAGGAAATTTATATATATATAATCTATCTATCTATCATCTATCATCTATCTATCTATCTATCTATCTATCTATCTATCTATCTATCTATCTATCTATCTATCTATCTATCTATCTCTATCTCTATCTATCTCGATATCTATATCTATATCTAATCTTATCTATCTATCTATCTATATCTATATCTATCTATCTATCTCGATATCTATATCTATATCTATATCTGTATCTATATCTATATCTATATCTATATCTAATCTTATCTATCTATCTATATCTATATCTATATCTATCTATCATCTATCTATCTATCTATCTATATCTATATCTATATCTATCTATATCTATCTATATCTATCTATATCTATCTATATCTATCTATATCTATCTATATCTATATCTATCTATCTCTAGAGATATAATCTCTATCTCTATCTCTATATCTATCTATCTATCTATCTATCTATATCTATATCTATATCTATATCTATATCTATATCTATCTATCTATCTATCTATCTCGATATCTATATCTATATCTATATCTATATCTATATCTATATCTATATCTAATCTAATCTATCTATCTATCTATCTATCTATCTATCTATCTATCTATCTATCTATCTATCTATCTATCTATCTATATTGCTACGTGGAACATGAGAACAATAATTGTTCCTATAGGAAAGTGTATAGAACGGAAGCTATTTTCAGACGGAAATACGTGGTGGGGAAAGAGATATCCTTCGCACCAGAGGACACCTTCCTTTTTTCCCCATCCTTAGCCTATGGAATCTTTTTTTTTTTACTCCTTTAAAGATTATTTGCCCGCCGAGTAATATTAAAATGTGGAAAATTAAGGAGGAGAGAGTAAAATAGTTCTGCTAAAAGTTTTAAAACAGTTCTGACGATCGCGCGGCAGTGCTAAGCGATTCATATTCGCTTTCTAGGGAACATGAATCGGGTGGCGCAGCTGTTTCCCCCCCCCCTCGCTGTTCTACTTACCTTTGCAGACCCACAAAAGGCTTCTTAGCACCTGTGGTGCAAACCCCCATCCGACGTTGTTTATTAGCCACGATTAAACCACGATTTACTGCAATGGAAAGACTAGGCAATGTACTTGGTCAATGGAGACCAGTTTTTCCAAAATCTTCACCCAGGCACACTGCAGCAATTCATAAAATACACACCAGAGGCCAAGCCTCTGGATTTTGATCATGCAACCATGATCTAGAGGGTTTTTTCCTCTGTAAAAGGTAAAGGTGAAGGTTCCCCTCGCACATATGTCCTTCCCGACTCTAGGGGGCGGTGCTCATCTCCGTTTCAAAGCCGAAGAGCCAGCGCTGTCCGAAGACGTCTCCGTGGTCATGTGGCCGCCATGACTCAACACTGAAGGCGCACGGTAACGCTGCTCCCTTCCCATTAAAGGTGGCTCCTATTTTTCTACTTGCATTTTCGAACTGCTAAGTTGGCAGAAGCCGGGACAAGTCACGGGAGCTCACTCCGTTACGCGGCGCTAGGGATTCGAACCGCCGAACTGCTGACTTTTCTCATCGACAAGCTCAGCGTCTTAGCCCCTGAGCCGCCGTGTCCCTATCCCCCCCCCCCTATTTCTCTTCATTTCTTTTCATTTCTCCTTTATTTGTTTCCGCTGGAGTAGGGCCGTGCAATACATTTTAAAATACATAAATTAACTATTTAACAGAATGGAACAGAGGGGAAAAAAACACCAAGTGAGAGAAGAATAGGAACAATTACTGTGCCTACACAAGATTTCCTATAGACGTGGATAGCAGTTTCAATCAAAGGGGCCTGTATTTCATGGCAATTGTCCACACATAATCTACGTCCTGTGAGCAACTTGTTCATAAGTCACAAGTAACATCCAGCTTTCAATCCCTGGAGCGTTAGGGCTGTAAATTTATCTTTCCAGTGTTGAATGACTGGTTGCTTAGCACAGGAAAGCTACCCAGCTGTCGATTTCCACGTAACAGGAAGGCATTTTTTGATATATTTGTCTACCTCTTCTTCCTGCCTAATAGGTCGGTGGTAGTCCAGATGGCCCCGTCTGAAGATAAGACTCCAAACCCAAAGGATCTCCTTGTTTTGACTCCTGACAAATCTGTAGAAATGCAGAGCTGGGTAGTGTGAGATAAGGATGATTTCTAGGAGACCTGTATCAAAAGACGGGTTATCTGTTGCCCTTGTGGTCCCCTCAATCCATGTCCTTCTGGCCTTCATCCGAATGATGATGTCTTTCAGCACCAACTTGGAAGATGCAAAAGTGCCTGGGGGCCTAACGGAGACCATTAAATAATAATATAAATAAATAATATATAAATAAATAATATAAATAAACTTCTCAATCTCTCAATCTCAATCTCAATTAAAGTCTGCAAAGCTTCACAGTATGATTCACTATTTGCTTGACTTCCCCTCAAAGTCTCTTCTGGGGCTTATTTCTCCTTCCTTAAGGAGGGTCTCCTACGCTGGAGATGTTGGCGCGTGTTGTGTCCAGCAGAGCTGGCAACAGATTCAGACAGTGAGGAGGTTGGGGAGGAACCTGGGCCAGTCCTGGAGTCTGGGGGAGGCTCTGTGTCGGAGGCAGAGAGGGGGGCAGGGCCGTCTGACAGTTATCAGCTACCTTCGGAGTCAGACATCAGTGAGGCAGAAGAGCAGCTGGAGCCTGTTCCCAGTATGCGCATGCGCAGAGCTGCCGGATGAAGGGAAGAGCTACAGAACAAGGATCGACTTGGGAGTAAGGCCACAAGTGGACGATGAATGGCCCCTCCCAGAGGAGATAAAAGGGGAGTGAAAGGGGAGTGGAGCTTGCAGGAGACAATTAGTTGGTTCGTGACTCTGAGGCTCCTTGCCAAGTTTTGCAAATACGTTCCTGGCCGCTCTCCAAGCCAGATAAGGTCTGTGACTGTAAATCCTCCTTTGAAAGACTTAACTGGAAGCGAAGGAGAGGAATTCACAGTCAATTAATCAAAGGGGTTTTTGTTGGGACTATGAGTTTGCTTCCTTTCCTTTCTCAGTCTTTCCACAACCTCACTCTACTCTTCCCGACTTCCCCAAGCTCTTTGTGCAAGGAACCAACTTGGGAATACCTCGCCCGAAAAAAGGGAGATAAGGGGAGACAGGAAAAGGCCTCCTATTGAGACCCTTCCAGCTTGTTCATAAAGAAGAATTGTTTTCCAGTTTCGGGACTCAGGAAGTTCAAGAAGGGTGTTTCAAACTCCTGGGATTTCAACGACGGCTTGGAAAACAATGGGCAGTTTTCTGAAATGCTCCCTCCCCGATGCCTGTTTTGTTTGCGTTCCTAGACGCTTTTAATATAAGACGGGGGGGGGGGGGAATTGATTTTGTTGGCAGTTGTTTATTTATCTCCAAGGTCTTAGCAACGGTGGAGCGGAGTGAGGGGCTTTACTTCATGTGTTGGAAGGGAAGCCATTGAAATGTCTTGGATTCGGTTGGCAGGATCATTATTTTAAATAATTTGGAAATAGTTAGATGGGAAAAAAGTTTCCTGGTCAGTCGGATTTTTAACTGGCATTCTGGTGAAGATCTTATTTTAATGAGGTACCTTGAAACAAGCAATTATTCAGGTAGCTGGAGGAATAAAATTGAAGAGTTTTGACAGGAGCACAGATCTTCAAATTATGGCCGGACTGGATTGTTGATTGCCAGTAATCCTCGACTTATGACCGGTCCCTCACCCAAGGTACTTATGACCCAGTTCAGAATTTCTGATGCCTCACATATCTGGGATTTATGATGGGTTGGGGGTTTTTTTGTGTGCAGAAAACTGGCATTGAAATCCAGTTTTCATCAAAAATGCCCCATAGCAAACACTGGGTTTGCTTAACAACCATGGATCTGCTTAACGACGGTGACACTTGGGTCAATCACTTGCACGATCTGCTTTACGAACCTCAAAACCTACGGTGGTAATGCGGAGGGTTCCATTAAGGTCGTAAGTTGAGAATTACATGTAGTCAAGAGGCAATTTTTTTTTTCTATTAAAGGTGCGTGGACTTCAGCTCCCAGAATTCCTCAACCACCCATCTTAAAGTTGCAAATGTCTCAGTGTCACCTTATGGGGGCAGATGGGAAGCATAGAAATTTGATAAATAAATGAAATAAATAAACACAGACAGGGAAGCAATCACACCTTCAGATGGCTCCACTATCTCTCAATGCCTGTGCTCCTTACATGTTTTTTTAAAAGTATTAAATTAAAAAGATTGAAATATTTCCTAATTGCTAATAATGATTGTTGTACGTATTTTGCAAGGATTGCATTTATATAATTGCTGTTTTTTATTGGATTGTTGTATGACACCCAGAACCCTCCTAGGGAAATGAGGGGAGGATTCTATAGCGTCCGAGTGATGCAGTGGTTAGAATGTGGTATTTCAGGCTAACTGCCAGCAGTTCGATCCTGACCATCTCAAGGTTGACGCAGCCTTCCATCCTTCCAAGATTGGTAAAATGAGGTCCCAGATTGTTGGGGGCAAGAGGCTGACTCTGTAAACTGCTTAGGGAGAGCTGTAAAGCACTGTGAAGCGGTATATAAGTCTAAGTGCTAAGTGGGAAGGAAGGAAGGGAGGAAGGAAGGAAGGAAAGGAAGGAAAGGAACGAAGGAAGGACTGTGAAGTGGTATATAAGTCTAAGTGCTAAGAGGGAAGGAAGGAAGGAAGGAAGGAAGGAAAGGAAGGAAGGAAAGGAACGAAGGAAGGAAGCTGTGAAGTGGTATATGTCTAAGTGCTAAGTGGGAAGGAAGGAAGGAAGGAAGGAAGGAAGGAAGGAAGGAAAGGAACGAAGGAAGGAAGGACTGTGAAGTGGTATATAAGTCTAAGTGCTAAGTGGGAAGGAAGGAAGGAAGGAAGGAAGGAAGGAAGGAAGGAAGGAAGGAAGGGCTATAGTGGCGCAGTGGTTAGAGTGCAGTACTGCAGGCTACTTCTGCTGACTGCCGGCTGCCTGCAATTTGGCAGTTCGAATCTCACCATCCTTCCGAGATGGGTAAAATGAGGACCCAGATTGTTGGGAACAATGTGCTAATGTTGTAAACTGCTTACAGAGGGCCGTAAAGCATCATGAAGCGGTATATAAGCGCTGTTGCTATTGCCATACAAATTTGATAGATAAACAAATACATTAGGAAATCCCTGGCTAAGACAGATCGCTATTCCTTGGGGGGCTACGGAAGCCAAACGTTGCAGAGACAAAGTTACTTTGGTTCCTCCTCAAAAGCTCCCTTCATTTGGGATGAAACATTTCCAATGTTTTGATTTCCGATGTTCTGGTTGCTTTTTGAAGCTGGCAGAAGGGTTTAACTTGAAAAGCGGCGGAAGTTTAGCTAAATTACAAAGCGGCCTTCCAAAGGCCAAAAAATATAGGTCAGGAGGCCACCAAGGAGGTGGTGACCAATACATTATTCCAGCTGCTCCTGGCGTTTCGAAGATACGGAGAGAGGGCATCTGTGCGGTGCCAAGGGATGGCAAGGAGGAAAACACAGGACCAAAGAGAGCTTTCGGAAATGCCAAGACCGCAGAGCAGAGAAGAGGCAGCTGGTTGGCACGTCTGCGGCTCATCTGCTAAACTCTCCTGTTTCCATTTCTCAAGCGTCCGTGATCTCATCTAAGGTTTTGCTGTTTTTGAGAAGGGGCGGGTTTCAAGAAAAAGAAATAACATTTCCTATCCGCCCCCCCTCCCTTGGGCTACCTGGAGTGATGGTAGTTCCAACCTCTCTGTGTTTGAACTGTCGATTAGTCTGGAGCAGGGGGTCCCCCAACCTTTCGGACCTCCGGGACCACTAAATTCATAATTGGATATCTACGAGACCGTCTTCTGCCACATACCTCCCAGCGTCCGATAAGATCTCACAGGATGGGCCTTCTCCGGGTGCCGTCGACTAGACAATGTCGTCTGGCGGCTCCCCGGGGGAGGGCCTTCTCTGTAGCTGCCCCGGCCCTATGGAATGATCTACCCCCAGAGATCCGGACCCTCCTCACTCTCTCGGCCTTCCGTAAGTCTATTAAGACCTGGCTATTCTGGCAGGCCTGGGGCTGTTGACCTCTTGAATGAGGTCCAGCCCCACTAAGGTTGAGTGCGTCTTGTGTCTTTTAACTTTCCTGTCTTTCTATTTTTAAATTTTTAGTATTTTTTAAAAAATTTTATGTAAGCCGCCCGGAGTCCTTCGGGATTGGGCGGCATATAAATTTATTAAACATTAACATTAACATTTCAAATCCTGCGGACCACTAACATGATCTGCCTAATGACCAGCTGGGTAGGCGTGGCTAGGTGGTCACATGACCGGGTGGGTGTGGCCAACTCAATGCCACTCATGGCAAGGGGCACCTCACCTGCCTCCACTCGCCCCTCCCCTCCCAGCCACTCCTTGACTCCCTGCTCCTTAGGGCTCCAACAGGAAGCAGTTGCTGGAGCTAAGGAGAAAGAGTTGGCAAAACAGCTTTCTCAGTTCAAATTGGATCTGGCTGAGAAAGCACCTCACTGAGGACTAGGAGCATGGGCTTTCCAAGCAGAGGGAAGGCCTGCGGGAGTTCAAGGCCAGGGACTGGCGCCTGGAGGCTCAGAGGGCTGAGATGGCCAGCCAGTTCCAGGCCATGATGCAGCCCCACTGGAACGAGGCTCTCCGGCTCTTCATCACCAGTGGCGCTTCCCTCCAGCCTTCGCCCAAAGCCCCCCACCAGGAGGCTAAAGCAGAACCCAAGTCGGAATTTCTGCCCCCTTCTGACCCACACAAAACAACCCCGAAGGGGGAGACTCTCTGCAGCCACCACACAAGCGTTCATTGCACGTATCCATCCCAGGGGGCGTAGTTTAAGGACCCCTGATTTAGTGCAATATAAAAAAAATGCAAATAATTTTTCTGCAGACCACCAGAATTTTCTCGAAGACCACCAGTGGTCCATGGACCACCAGTTGGTGACCACTGGTCTGGAGACCGCTTTGAAAGACAAGAAGATCCATGCACCAAAAATTAGCCAGCCAACAAAGGATCATTACAATATAAGTGGAGTTATCTATGTCTCTGTCTCTGTCTCTGTCTCTTTGTCTGTGTGTATGTGTCTGTGTGTGTGTGCTCTCACGTGCATGTGTAAAATAGTAAAGCCACTTGCTGAAAGCAGCCACGCTGTAAATTCTCGTGGATTTGAATCTCCATCTAAATCGGTATCGATTCCTCTCCCCCCCCCCTCTTCCTGTCCCCCGACGCTTCTGATTTATATGAAAATCATGCAGGCTGTACTGTAATTTTCTTTTATCCCTCTCGACGTGTGTTTTGAAATTTAACTTTCTTGGTTCACGCTCCATTTCATTCCTAAGGATGGGCAAACGCTACCAAATGGCGTAATAACCTAACCGGGACCCCGGTTCGGAGCCGGGGTGGTGGTAAAAGTGAGTGGGGAAAGACGTCCACACCCAATATTAAGCTGTTCTCTGTTTTGGAGAAACAAAGAAAAGAGCAATGGAATGAATTCTGTTGGTTAGCTACATTAATTACCGCCTGCGTCCAGCTCCCTAAAAGCGGGTTCAAAATTATTTTTCAAAAAGATGTTTATCGGGGAAAAAGAGATTTTATTTTGTAATGGTGGTAGAATGGGATGGGTTTCATGGGAAGTGCTTCGAACTTTAGCTCCTCTTTTGAACATAGAATAATAGGGTTGGAAGGGATCTTGGAGGTCTTCTAGTCCAACCCCCTGCCTAGGCAGGAAACCCTATACCATTTCAGACAGATGGCTATCCAACATCTTCTTAAAGACTTCCAGTGTTGGGGCATTCACAACTTCTGCTGTTCCACTGATTAATTGTACTCACTATCAGGAAATTTCTCCTCAGTTCTAAGTGCTTCTCTCCTTGATTAGTTTCCACCCATTGCTTCTTGTCCTGCCCTCAGGTGCTTTGGAAAATAGTTTGACTCTTTGGCCGGAAGAGCCTGTTCTCCTCTTCTCTGTAATAGCCCCTCAAATATTGGAAGGCGTTTATCAAGCCAGCCCTGGTCCTTCTCTTCGCGAGACTAGACATAGCCAGTTCCCGCAACGGCTCATCGTATGCTTTCTCCTCCAGTCCCCTCATTATCTTTGTTGCTCTTCTCTGCACTCTGTGTAGAATCGCAACATCTCTTTTGTATGGTGGTGGCCAGAATTGGAGGCAGGATCCCAAGTGTGGCCTCACCAGTGCAGCGGAGAGCCATATGATGGCTTGATGTGACGTCGTCACTTTCCAATCTTCTCTCTAGCACAGATTGCCTTCAAAAGGAGCTCTCAGCACGAAATGCGTCCCTCGGGGCGATGCGATATTTATCTGGACCTGTAAACGGAGTACGTACATGGAGTTGGGCAGAGAAGGCTGTAACTCCTAAGCCTCCAAGAAATGCAGACACATAAAGCTTTATTGATCACGCTATTGATTTACAACCCCCCCCTCCATCCCTCCATAAACCAGAGAGAGTCATGTAGCACCTTAAACGCTAGCATATTTATAATTGCATAAGCTTTCCTCAATCACCGATGGAGTGCGCTGCCAAGGAAGGGATGGGTGTTTATATTTGATGGGTTGGGACAGTCTAAGAGAGATAGAGCAAGCGACAAGTGGGTTAATCTGCAATGCGATATACCAAACTTGGTTATTGGTTTAATCCCCAGGAAACGGCTCCGTGATTTAGCAAGGCAATTGCTGTTGTAATTCCTCGTCACAACAGGAAGTTGTCTTGGAAGCTGTCCTGAAGCTTGAAATGTCTCTCTTTCTCCCAGTTTGAGATCGGGTTGGTGTCCCATAACTCTCTTGTGTAGAGCAATATTTCACAGCCTTTATAACATTAAGACGGATGGACTTCAGCTCCTAGAATCCCCCAGATTCTGGGAGTTTGAAGTCTACACATCTTAACATAGCTAAGGTTGAGGAACAAGCGTTGTAGGCATTGATGGACTTTGCTGAACAAAATGTGTAGCTCAACTCGAGCTGTACTGTGTATGTCAGAATTGTCTTGACATTGTTGTGATGTTGTTAGAACTTTAATAATGTTGCGCAGAGTAGAGATGAGGCACATTTGACATCTTGACCTGCTACAGACTTTGGGTCCTGTAGCATTGAATATTTGTTATTCCTTGGGATGTGAAGGATCCTTTTCCCCATCTTCTTGTTGTTAGTTGTGAAGTCTTGTCTCACCCACTGCGACCCCATGGACAATGTTCCTCCAGGTCTTCCTGTCCTCTACCATCCTCTGGAGGCCATTGAAGCTCACACCGACTGCTTCGGTGACTCCATCCAGCCACTTCATTCTCTGCTGTCCCCTTCTTCTTTTGCCCTCCATCGTTCCCAGCATGAGGCTCTTCTCCAGGGAGTCCTTCTTCCTTCTCATCAGGTGGCCAAAGTCTTTGAGTTTCCTCTTCAGGATCTGGCCTTCTAAAGAGCAGCCAGGGTGGATCTCCTCCAGGACTGACCGGTTGGATGGCCTTGTAGTCCTTCTTCTTTTGCCCTCCATTGTTCCCAGCATGAGGCTCTTCTCCAGGGAGTCCTTCTTCCTTCTCATCAGGTGGCCAAAGTCTTTGAGTTTCCTCTTCAGGATCTGGCCTTCTAAAGAGCAGCCAGGGTTGATCTCCTCTAGGACTGACCAGTTGGATGGCCTTGTAGTCCTTCTTCTTTTGCTCTCCATCATTCCCAGCATGAATCTCTTCTCCAGGGAGTCCTTCTTCCTTCTCATCAGGTCAAAGTCTTTGAGTTTCCTCTTCAGGATCTGGCCTTCTAAAGAGCAGTCAGGGTTGATCTCCTCTAGGACTGACCGGTTGGATCGCCTTGCAGTCCAAGGGACTCGTAGGAATTCTCTTACCCTATCTTCGATTACAGGACATACAAGAAAGTCTATAAAAATCTCCCGAAGTCTTTTCTATCTCAATTTATCCAGAGGAGATTCTTCTAGACTTTTGAACGTGGCCTCGCCTCCAAGAATACGTTCAAAAAATCTGTAGCACCCTAGATTTGATCCTTTGCGGCCCAACCTTCTTACTGAAAGATTGTGAAGTACAACTAGCCTCCGGGTCATTGAACGCTTCCTCTTCAGACTGAAATGGGATGAGTTTGTTTTAGAACCCACACGACACAAAACTGGATGGCTTATTTCTGAGCCATTCCTGAGGGCATCTGGAGAGCTTTGTGAATCTTCTCCTTCACCGGTAACGATGATCTCTCAGAAGCTTTGTAAGAGTAAGTCTCCAACCAAGAGCAGAACCTTCAGCTCTCTCTCTCTCTTCTTGGCTTCATTCTCACAACGGAGCCTTTAATAAGATAATCCGTATTTTCTATTCAGTCTTGTTACCTTACAGAGCTGCCAGCTGGGCCTACTTAAATCGCTGGATATTATCCTAGCTATAACTTAACAGTACCCCCCTCACTCCCTTCGGCCTGGATCTTATTTCCTTGCCTTAATTTGCTTCGTCTGTGAAAAGGAAAGTGGGCCCAGATTTGAAATAATTGATGCCGTATTCGAAACCCGCTGAAACCCACTGGAATTCTGTGGGGCGACTCGCGTTTCTCCTTGCATTAAGGAAGAAATTCAAGACTGGTTGGGCACAAAGGAACGATGAGGTCACCCCTTTGACTGTATCCCCCGGGGATTTTAAGCTGGTTAACAAGATATCCTTGTGCCATTTGTCGCTCTTCTTTTAGACTGGGGGAGAAAGGGCATGAAACAGAAACAACCATTAGAATGGAATGGAATAGAATAGAAAGTGGAATGGAATAGAATAGGAGAATGGAATGGAATGGAATAGAATATGAGAATGGAATGGAATGGAATGGAATAGAAAGTGGAATGGAATGGAATGAGACTAGAATGGAATGGAATAGAATAGAATTTAACAGAATAGAAAGTGGAATGGAATGAGAATAGAATAGGAGAATGGAATTGAATAGAATAAAACAGAATAGAAAGTGGAATGGAATGAGAATAGAATAGGAGAATGGAATGGAATAAAACAGAATAGAAAGTGGAATGGAATGAGAATAGAATGGAATAGAATAGAAAGTGGAATGGAATGGAATAGAATATGAGAATGGAATGGAATGAGATTAGACTAGAATAGAATGGAATAGAATAGGGAATAGGATAGAAAGTGGAATAGAATAGAATAGGATAATGGAATGGAATAAGGAATAGAATAGAATAGAAAGTGGAATGGAATGAGAATAGAAAGTGGAATGGAATAAGAATGGAATAGAATAGAAAGTGGAATGGAATAGAATAGAATAGGAGAATGGAATGGAATGAGACTAGAGTAGAATAGAATGGAATAGAATAGGGAACAGAATAGAATAGAAAGTGGAATGGAATGAGAATAGAATGGAATGAAATAGAATAGGAATAGAATAGAATAGAAAGTGGAATGGAATGGAATAGAATAGAACACAATAACAGAGTTGGAAGGGGCCTTGGAGGTCCTCTAATCCAACCCTCTGCTTAGGCAGGAAACCCTGCACCACTTCAGACAAAGGGTTATCCAATCTCGTCTTAAAAACGTCCAGTGTTGAAGTATTTACAACTTCTGGAGGCAAGTGTTTCCACAAGTTAATGGTCCTCAGTGACAGGAAATTCCTCCTTAGTTCTAGGTTGAATCTCTCCTTGGTCAGCTTCCATCCATTATTCCTTGTCTGGCCTTCAGGTGCTTTGGAAAACAGCTTGACCCCCTCCTCTCTGTGGCAGCCCCTCAAATATTGGAAGACTGCTCTCCTGTCTCCCCTGGTCCTTCTCTTCCCTAGACTAGCCAGGCCCAGATCCTGCAACTGTTCTTTAGATGTTTTAGCCTCCAGCCCCCTAATCCTCTTTGATGCTCTTCTCCGCGCTCTTTCTAGAGTCTCCACATCTTTTTTACATCGTGGCGGCCAAAACTGAACGGCGTATTCCGAGTGTGGCCTTCCAAAGGAACAGCTTTGGAAGGTTCTTGAGATGTCCTTCAGAAGGCCTCTGTCACCTTCTTCTGACCATCTACAGTGTTGGGGTTGATTTGGAGATCCTAGTAATAATATTCTGCTGTTTTTCAGTCTCCCTCTATTCTCAAGGGAAGGAAACCGTATATACGAGACACAATCATCAAATTGTCTTGAGACGTCAATGCGATGAAGACATTAGGGTTTGTTTATTGGGCTTGCATTCAGCTGTTGCTTGCCATTAAAGCAAAACGAAGCTTTTAAAAAAATCATCGGTAGGAATTCATTTTGGAATTTAAAAGGACAATTAAGCTCATAAGGAAGAATTTCAGTCTTGGAGATTGGTATTGTACACAAAGCACTGGAGCTTGATGATTAGTATAATACACAGAGATGGACAGATTCGGAAACCCTGGGCCATGGTTTGGGGGGAAGGGGGCAGAATTTGCCGAGTTGGCAAAACCGACACGTTTGATTAGAGGAAAGACAAGGACATTCACTGGTGGCTAGAAGGAAGGGTATTTTTTTTGTGCTGAAAATGGGAAAAAGTGAACTTGTGATTTATGGTTCGATGATTAGAAAGGGTAGAATATGGAAAGGAGGAAGCTTAGAAAGATGTAATCTTAGTGTGGGTAAAACAGAAATGCCTTTATAACTGTTGTAAAAATTAGAAGCCCTTCACCCTTTCGTTCCCCCCTCTCTCAATTCTCCTTCTTTCTTTCCTCCCACCCTTATTCCTCCTTCCTTCCTCCTCAATTCTCCTTCTTCCCTTCCTCCCACCCTTATTTCTCCTCCCTCCCTTCATTCCTCCCTCCCTCAATTCTCCTTTCCTCCCTCCCACCCTTATTCCTCCTTCCTTCCTTCCTCAATTCTCCTCTTCCCTTCCTCCCTCCCTTCATTCCTCCCTCCCTCAATTCTCCTTCTTCCCTTCCTCCCACCCTTATTTCTCCTCCCTTCATTCCTCCTTCCCTCAATTCTCCTTTCCTACCTCCCACCCTTATTCTTCCTTCCTTCTTCAATTCTCCTTCTTTCCTATCTCCCACCCTTATTCTTCCTTCCTCCCTTCTCCTCCCCCCTTCTTCCTCTTTCCTCCCATCCCCCTTTCTTTTTTCTTTCTCTCTGTTCTTTCTGATTAAGGTAACTTTATCGTCATTTTTTTCCCCGTGGGTACTCTGGCCCGCATTAAAAATGAAATTCTGTGGCCCGCTCTCAATAGTGAACCATACAAAACACACTTATAGAGATATGGTACATACATACCTATGGTATATGCCCACACCCTACATATAAACACATATCAATAAAAATAAATTTACATGCTACTTTTATTTCCCTTTTAAAAAAATGTATTGTTTTCCAATAAAGGAGAACCTTTGAAGCTCAGGGTTGAAATGAGGGGGTCCTTGGTGGTCTCTGAGCTTGGTGGTTTTCTTGCCGACATTTCATTACCCAACTAGGTAACATCATCAATGCTAGAAGGGGATGGGGTTTGGGAGGAGGAGGAGAAGTAGGAGGAGGAACAGGAGGGTTGTATGGTCCTTGATGGTCTTTGAACTTGCTTTTATGAGAGCAATAGCAGTTAGACTTATATACCGCTTCATAGGGCTTTCAGCCCTCTCTAAGTGGTTTACAGAGTCAGCATATCGCCCACACAGTCTGGGTCCTCATTTCACCCACCTCGGAAGGATGGAAGGCTGAGTCAACCCTGAGCCGGTGAGATTTGAACCGCTGAACTGCTGAACTAGCAGTCAGCTAAGTGGCCTGCAGTACTGCACTCTACCCACTGCGCCACCTCGGCTCTTCAACGACCCAACTAGGTAGCATCATCAGTGATATCAAAGCAATGCATCACTTTCATTTTGTAAAAAGTTCCTTTAATAAAAATATTTTTTTTAATAAAGGAAAAAATTAACTCCTATCCTCTTCCTCCTCGTTTTCTCTGAGGAGAAACTTCTCCATTCCTATAATTTGTCACGTTTTCCTATTCTGGTCCCTTTGAGATGATATTCGTCCCGCTTGATGCCAACTGCTCCCCTCCAGCTGAATTACACACTGAAGCACACTGGAAATGACTGGTGTATACGTTTTTAAACACCATCCTCTTTTCTTAACAGTGGATTGTTGCACACTGTCATGCAAATTACTTTTGACAGCCATTGCACAGATTTTCAAAATCAGTTTCTTGCATAACCTAGAAGGATCCTTGTCCCCACAAAGGCAAATTCTTTGGATTTGCAGGTTTGAGGAAGCGCATCCCATAATAACTAGTAAATCAGAGAGCTGGCGCAATAGCAGCAGCAGCAGCATAACAAGAGAGCCGGGCAACCGTGCAGAAAATTTTGGATCTCGGGCTGTCACCAGAATGTCGTCAGGCATCCTATCCCTTCCATTAAGACCAGCTTATTAATTTACAATGAGGGCAGTCCTCAACTTGCTACCATAACTGAGCCAGGATTTCTGTTGCTAAGCGAGACACTCATGAGGTGAGTTTTGCTTCATATTTACGACGTTTTTGTCAGATTCGGTTAGGGTCAGATTTCCAAATAGCATCCAAAAGTAAATCAGAGTTCAAGGCAAAGGATGCCTCAAAGTTCCAATTTATTAAGAGAGCCACGTTGGCACATCTGGGGAAACCCGAATCTGGAAGCTTCCCGGTTTTCCCCACCTAGTTGAAAGTTCAAGGACTTGCCCCCCGCGCCCCCAAGTCCATCACATGGCCCAATCTTCCATTGCTATGCTGGCAGTTCCACCCATCCAGTTCCGGTCAGGTGCAGAGATGCAAAGACAAAGGATGACCGTGGCTTTTAGAAAGAATGTTGTTATGGCTACATAACATCTAACTCCGTACACTCCCCCCCTCCCATTTTCCCACCATAGAAATGCATAGTAAGCCGAGGTGGCGCAGTGGTTAGAGTGCAGTACTGCAGGCCACTTCAGCTGACCTTGGTTTTCTGGAAACAATGTGTTATGGCTACATATAATCTAACTCCGTACAATTCCCCCCCCCTCCCATTTTCCCACCATAGAAAATGCATAGTAAGCCGAGGTGGCGCAGTGGTTAGAGTGCAGTACTGCAGGCCACTTCAGCTGACCTTGGTTTTCTGGAAAGAATGTTGTTATGGCTGCATATCATCTAACTCCGTACAATCCCCCCTCCCATTTTCCCACAATAGACAATGCATAGTAGAATAATAAAAGTGTGGCAGGCCAAAGACCCAAAGACAAGATGGCTGCCAGCCTGACACATTTCTTGGTTGTTAAGTGAATCACGGCAGTTGTTAAGTTAGTAACACAGTTGTTACGCGAATCTCGCTTCCCCATGGCCTTTGCTGGTCAGAAGGTCCACAAAAAGGGATCGTATCATTTAACGACCCCATAATCTCTTGCGGGGTGGAGTCGGACTAACTGAATAAGCTAGCAGATCGTTTAATGGCCAGATGCCCTTCCTGGTCGCCAGTGCGGAGTTTTTTTCAGCAGATATATTCTCATCGTGCCCAGAAAAAATATCTGCCTCTACCTAAGAGAGGCTATGGCGGTCATAAAAGTGAGGAACGGTCACAAGTCTCTTCCCCCCCACCTCCTTTTACGATTGCATCTTTCCCGGCTAATAAACTTGGTTCATGTCTGTTGTGCCGAAGTTTTTTTCAAAACATCGCAGGAAGCGGGGAGCAAAGAAACACGATCCACCTGCAGGTATAAAATTAGCCGGGGGAGAAAAAAAAATGGACAGAAGACAAATGACTCAGTTGAATCATACAGCTAAAAGAAGCAACTTGAGCAAACGGGTTTTCCACCTTGGGGGAAAAAAAAAAAACACTAGTTGCGGATAGGATTCATTCCACCGGAGCAGGTGTAGAGCTTGGAAGGAAAAGGGTTGATGTATTTGGGGCAAGGAAGATGCTGGACCCATTCGTCATAGCAATAGCAATAGCAGTTAGACTTATATACCGCTTCATAGGGCTTTCAGCCCTCTCTAAGCGGTTTACAGAGTCAGCATATTGCCCCCCAACAACAATCGGGGTCCTCATTCACCCACCTTGGAAGGATGGAAGGCTGAGTCAACCCTGAGCCGGTGAGATTTGAACCGCCGAACTGCAGGCCATCCCCAATCAGCAGAAATAGCCTGACTACTGCACTCTAATCACTGTGCCACCCCAGCTTAATAATAGCTAAACCGATTTAAAATTGATTGATAATAACAGATCTAGATATTTGCATCCCTTCTTGATAGTGCGGTGGTTAGAGTGGAGCATTGGAAGCAAATTCTGCCCACAGTCTAGAGTTTGATTCTGATGGGGCCAAAGATTGACTCAGCCTTCCATCCTTGGTAAAATGTTTATTAATGAAGTTGGTAAAATGAGGACCCAGATTAGCAATAGCAATAGCAGTTAGACTTATATACCGCTTCATAGGGCTTTCAGCCCTCTCTAAGCGGTTTACCGAGTCAGCATATCGCCCCCACAGTCTGGGTCCTCATTTCACCCAGATAGATAGATAGATAGATGATAGATAGATAGATAGCAATAGCAGTTAGACTTATATACCGCTTCATAGGGCTTTCAGCCCTCTCTAAGCGTTTACCGAGTCAGCATATCGCCCCCACAGTCTGGGTCCTCATTTCACCCAGATAGATAGATAGATAGATGATAGATAGATGATAGATAGATAGATAGATAGATAGATAGATAGCAATAGCAGTTAGACTTATATACCGCTTCATAGGGCTTTCAGCCCTCTCTAAGCGGTTTACAGAGTCAGCATATCGCCCCCACAGTCTGGGTCCTCATTTCACCCACTTCGGAAGATGGAAGGCTGAGTCAACCCTGAGCCGGTGAGATTAGAACCACTGAGCTGCAGATAACAGTCAGCTGAAGTGGCCTGCAGTACTGCACCCTAACCACTGCGCCCCCTCGGCTCTTCCCATAGCTCCGTCTGTGGGATTCGGCTAGGTTGGGTCAGGGGGTGGGTATTCCGACCCAGATCCCTAAACCCTCTGTAGTTGATTCAATGATTCCTTTATTAGGAGCTCCGGCAAAAACGTTTCTCTCTCACACCATGGCTCTTTGTCCCAAGGGCCGGCCCATAGATTTCCACTGCTCTCCTCTCCTCTGCCCATCCGTGCATCAAGAACTCGACCTAGCGGTTCCTCCTCTTCCTCATCAGCCACTTCCAGACCTGGGGGCTGTTGACTGCCCATCTGAGGGCTGATGGACGGCCCAGGCTCCACCTCTGTCTGTCTCTCTCTCTCTGACAGCTCCACTCCCCTTCCCCCCCCCCCCGGGAGCTCTCAGGTTGCCTTGATACTAACTTGGACTCCCACGCCTCCTCCTCCTCTGATTCGGCTGCTGGAGGGGCAGCCGACAAGACAGTGGGAGAGGGAGAGAATACGGGTAGTCCTCCACTTACAGCCACAATTCAGCCCCAAATTTACATTGCCAAGTGAGGAATTCGTCAAGTTTTGTCCCATTTTACGACTCTTCCCCATCCACACCTGTTTAAGGGAATCGCCGCAGTTCTTAAATGGGTAAGACGCTTGTAAGTCAACCTGGTTTCCCCCGTCAACTTTGCTTGTGGAAGGTCCCAAAAGAGGAATCTCATGGGGACGCTGCAACCGTCATAAATGTGAGACAGTGGCCTGAATTTCAATTCCCGCTGACCGCGGAAGGCTGAAACAGGTGCGTTAAGTGTGAAAAAATGGTCTCGAGTCACTTTTTCTCAGTGCCGTTGTAACTTGGTCGCTGAATGAACTGTTGTTAGTCGAGGACCCCCTGTCTTCTCACAGGGGTGCCCAATGCAAAATGATATGCACGTGTGAAGAGTCATGAACTGATGACAAATGCGTCATTCTGTTGAGTTCGATCCTAGGCAGAGGCAGATATTTCTCTCTCTGGGCCCACTGAGAATGTTATCTGCTGAACAAAACTCCGCATTGGGTGACAGGAAGGGCAATGGGCCAGTAAGCACTCTGCCAGCTCCATCCATGCTGCCAGACTCACACCGGCAAGGGATTATGGCAGTGTTTCTCGGTTCCACCACAAAACCGCGGATGACAAAATTGCGCTCGACGAAAGCGCGTAGTGACGTCATCACAGTGCAACGAAACATCGCGCTGTGATCGATAAATGTAAAATAAAGTGAAAACCTTACCCTAACCCCACCAAACCTAACCATAAACCTAACCCTAAACCTAACCCTAACCTAACCCTAAATCTAATCCTAAACCTAACCCTTAACCTATGCTAAACCTAACGCTAACCCTTAACCTAACGCTAAACGTAACCCTAACGCTCTAAACCTAACCCTTAACCTAACCCTAACCCTAACCCTTACCTTTATGTGATCGGCTTGGCTTTAATTTTATTTTTATTTCAATTTTTTAATTTTTTTTGTCGCGACTGTGATGACGTCAAATGCGCGCTTTCGTCGAGCGCGATTTTGTGGACCGCGGTTTTTGACGGGTCACGGTGTTTCTCAACCTTGCGACTTTTAAGTCCTGCGGACTTCAACTCCCAGAACTCCCTGCTGATGCTGGGGAATTCTGGGAGTTGAAGTCCACAGGACTTAAAAGTCGCCAAGGTTGAGAACACTGGATTATGGGATGGTTAAAAGAAGTTTGATGAAGGAAGGTCCGTAAAATGAGGCAAAACTCACTTAGCAACCGCCTGGCTTATTATCTACAGAAGTTTTGTGCTCTGCTGTGAGTGGTTCATCGACTACTTCCGACTGACCTTGAAAACTTAAAAAAGTAGTTAGCTGGGAGGTTTTCCCCCCTTCTTCCTCCTCTGCCATTCCCTTTGTTGCAAGTAATTAAAAACCCAATTAAGGGTGCTTTGCATTCCCGGCTAAGGTAAATTAAATCTTGCCTCTACCTTAAAAACCCAAAGACAAAGGTAACTCTTGGCGGCTGCTCTGAATTAACTATTGGTAATTGTACAGCAGTAGCTGTAAATACAGACCTTCCCTGGGGAATCTCGCTGCCCCCCCCCCCCCCGGTTCGACTCAGCCCATTTTTTTTAATCCAAAGGAGATCTCGCAGGGCTTACGGAGTGCAGATCCTTGTACTTTATATCAATTACATCTCTGTCATTGTAATAGAGCAAAATGGATTATTTCCCCCCCTCGGTCCCCTCCCCGTCTATTTTTAGAGTTGAATGGGAACCGAAATCTTTTTGATGGAACACTTGGCAAAAAAAAATACACGTTACGGGAGCTGGCCGGTTTCAAAGGGAAGAATTTTCAGGGGTTTGGTTTTCAAAGGAATTTTGTGGGGGGGGGGGTGCGGGGGGGGCATACACGGAATATCGGGGAGGTTTTTTTTTTACGTGAGGGATTCCGGAGATGAAGCAAGGTAGTGGAGAAGAGCTGGAAGGAAACAGCTAGGGGCATCTTGCATAATATTCGTAAAGGTAAAGGTTCCCCTCGCACGTATGTGCTAGCCGTTCCTGACTCTAGGGGGCGGTGCTCATCTCCGTTTCAAAGCCGAAAAGCCAGCGCTTTCCGAAGACGTCTCCGTGGTCATGTGGCCGGAATGACTCAATGCCGAAGGCGTATGGAACGCTGTTACCTTCCCACCAAAGGTGGTTCCTATTTTTCTACTTGCATTTTTTAACGTGCTTTCGAACTGCTAGGTTGGCAGAAGCTGGGAGAAGTCATAGGAGCTCACTCCGTTACGCAGCATTAGGGATTCGAACTGCTGAACTTTCTGATCATCAAGCTCAGTGTTTTAGCCACTGAGCCACCGCTCGCTCTATCTATCTATCTATCTATCTATCTATCTATCTATCTATCTATCATCTATCTATCTATCTATCTATCTATATCTATCTCTCTAATCTATCAATATATCTATTTATCTATCTCTCTAATCTATCTATCTATCTATCACTATCTATCTATCTATCTATCTCTCTAATCTATTTTATCTATCTATCTATCTATCTATCGCTATCTATCTATCGCTATCTATCTATCGCTATCTATCTATCTATATCTATCTCTCTAATCTATCTCTCTAATCTATTTTTATCTATCTATCATCTATCTATCTATCTATCTATCTATCTATCTATCTATCTATGTCTATATCTATCATCTATCTCTATCTGTCGATCCATCCATCCCCATCCATCCATCCACCCATCCAATATATCTCTCTCTCCTGCACGCTGCTTCTCTCTCTCTCTCTCTCCTTCTCTCTCTCTCTCAGCATCTTCCTTCTCCCCTCTTCTCCACTGCCTTCTAGCACTGATGATGTTACCTAGTTGGGTAATGAAATGTTTGCAAGAAAACAACCAAACTCTAAACAGGACCAAGGACCCCACAGTTCTCCTCCCCCTCAATTACACCCCCTTTTAGCTCTGCAACCAAGAGGATGCTTTGATGTGAGCGCACCGCCAAAGCCCATTAAGGCACAAAGCGGGAGGAAAACCTGCCACTTGGGAGGTCGCGCATCACGGTCCTGCCACCTAAAGGCATCCCACCCACACCCACCCTTCCTACCATACTAAGCCGCAAAGGTATCCCGATAGAAAGCCCCCCCCCCCCCGGGTTCCAAGTTTGCTTAAAGCGGTGTCCAGCTCCTGCAGAGCGTAAGAAAAACTAAAAATGAAATAAAATTAAACCCCCCTTTAAAAAAAATAAAATAATATAAAAAAAAATTAAATGAAATAAAATAAATTTAAAAAACAAATATAAAATAAAGGCAAAATAGAAAATAAAATTAGCATGGAATAGGGCATCAAATCGAAAAGGGCCACCATTGCACCAACCTGACCTCTTCCTCCTTGCAAAAAATGAACCCTTCTCCACCCACAACCCCCTCCGGCGCCGTCCTGCAACACACGCACGCACACACGCACACACAAGCAATCGTTTTGCACCGCTGGCACAGCTGCATCTTCATAATTACTATTAATTCCCATCCGCGCGACGTCGCCGTCGCTTCCCTGCCAGCCCGTAGGGGGCGCGGTGGAGCCGACGCCTGGCAAAGCGGGACAGCTTGGAAGAGGGTGGATGAGAGAGAGAGAGAGAGAGAGAGAGAGAGAGAGAGAGAGACAGAGAGAGAGGAGCGCGCAGGCGCACGGGGCTTAGGCGCGCGCGCTCTTTCTTTCTTTCTTTCTCTCCCCCCCCCCCCCGCTTCCCCTCTCAGCCGTTAGGCAGGGAAAGAGCGCCGGCTCGTCCCCGCCACGCCCCTCGGGCTCTCGATTGTCCAATCAGCGGGCGAGAAGCGCTCGAGACAGCGGGCCGGGGCGCGAGCTTTGCGCGGGAAAGAATCTTGCGCTCTTGGCTAGTTGGAGGCGGGCGGGCGAGGCGGCTGGACGTGACGCTCCCGGCTCCCCTCGGTAAAAAGAGAGTTAAAAGTGTGTTAAAAAAGAAAAAAAAGAAGTCTAAGCCTTGGTTTACACAACCACAAGGCGCCCCCCCACGCCAGGCACGTGCCTATATCCATCTTATGTGCAGGTCTATGAAAGGGATACCTGAGGCTAAATAAGGTCACCCTTTTTACACGCGTGTATGCAACATGCACGTATCTTGTTAACATGCGTGTATGCAACATGCATGAACACAGGCATCGATTTAGGGGCGTTTTGTGCACCGGGGCGAGTCTGCGGCTGTGTTGTCTCTCTCCATGCTTTTTTATTTATCCCCGCAGAAATGGAAACCTATCCAAAGCCATCTGAACACCAGCCATTGTTTAACTCGATTAACTCTAGTCACCCACAGGGGAGAGATTTTTTAATTTCTTCTTCTTTCTTTTAGGGCTCCCTAGAACAGTGTTTCTCAACCTTGGCCACTTGAAGATGTCCGGACTTCAACTCCCAGAATTCCCCAGCCAGCATTCGCATCTTCAAGTTGCCAAGGTTGAGAAACACTGTCCTAACCACTGGGGAATTCTGGGAGTTGAAGTCCAGACAGACATCTTCAAGTGGCCAAGGTTGAGAAACACTGCCCTAGAAGGAGCTTTGGGGCTCGGGGAGGGGGGGGCTTCCATGGGTGGGGTGGGGCGAGAGAGACCCCCCTCACCCCCTTAAAATGGTGGGAAGGGGTCTCTCAGTTTGCAGCTCATTGCTGAGGAAATAAAAGAAAATTTTCAGTCCTCCCTCAAGGGTTTCAGCTTCCATTTCTAAATCTTGGTGATTTTATTTTTTTAATTCTCACTAATCACCCTGCGGTATAGAATAGGAGGGCAGGTGTAGGTGTGTTTGTGTGTGGTGTGTGATTTATTTATTTGTTTATAAAATGTATTTGCAGCTCATCTTGTATCCAATAACTCCCTTAGCTACATGCTAAAGAAAAAGGGGGTTCAGGATAAAAACCGAGGGGGGGAGGGAGGGTTGGGAAGGAAGGCCAGGAGGGTGAAAACATCCATTTACGAAATGGAGAGATGGAAGAAGAGAAAGGACCCCCCCCCAAAAAAATGGCACCATTTTGGTCTAGTTGTTAAGGCTAAAAACCAGGAGGTTGTGATGCTTAGTCGTATCCCTTTGTTGAATGTGTGTACTGTGAGATCATCTTCACAGTAGACAAATTCCTTGTGCGTCCAATCACACTTGGCCAATAAAGAATCTTGTTCTGTTCTATTCTGCATTCTAACCTATCCTATGCTACGCTATCCTATAGTCTATTCTATCCTGCATCTATCTTACCCTACATTCTATCCTATCCTATGCTATCCTACATTTATTCTATATTTATTCTATGCTATGCTATGCTATGCTATGCTATATTCTATAGTCTATTCTATCCTGCATCCTATCTTACCCTGCATTCTATCCTATCCTATGCTATATACATTTTATCTATATTTTAGTCTATCCTATGCTATGCTATGCTATGCTATATTCTATTCTATAGTCTATTCTATCCTCCTATCTTACCCTGCATTCTATCCTATCCTATGCTATCCTACATTTTATTCTATATTTTTATCTATCCTATCCTATCTATGCTATATTCTATTCTATAGTCTATTCTATCCTGCATCCTATCTTATCCTGCATTCTATCCTATCCTATGCTATCCTACATTTTATTCTATATTTATTCTATCCTGCATCCTATGCTATCCTACATTTTATTCTATATTTTAGTCTATCCTATCCTATGCTATGCTATGCTATGCTATGCTATATTCTATTCTATAGTATTCTATCCTGCATCCTATCTTACCCTGCATTCTATCCTATCCTATGCTATCCTACATTTTATTCTATATTTTATTCTATCCTATGCTATGCTATGCTATATTCTATTCTATAGTCTATTCTATCCTGCATCCTATCTTACCCTGCATTCTATCCTATCCTATCCTATCCTACATTTTATTCTATATTTTATTCTATCCTATGCTATGCTATGCTATTCTATTCTATAGTCTATTCTCCATCCTATCTTACCCTGCATTCTATCTTATCCTATGCTAACCTAGATTCCATCCTACATTCTATTCTATTCTGCGTTCTATTCTGCATCCTGTCCTGTCCTATCCTGCGTTCTATTCCTATTCTATTCTGCATTATGCTATGCTATGCTATCCTGCGTTCTGTTCTATTCCACATCCATCCCACCCCATCCCTTCCCATCCTTTCCCACGCAAGCCCCGGAGCTGCGAGGGATTCCAAACGGGCTGCGCGCGGCTTGGCGACGTTCTGCTGTGACGAGAGTCTCAATCTTTTTTTCTTTTTTTTCTTCTTCTCGTCCTGGCAGATTCTTCCAAGGGTTTCGCGCACGAGGAGCCAAGCCGCCGGAGTCCAGACCGAGCCCGCCTCGGGGCGGCCACCACCTCCCCGGCCGCCGCCTCCCCCACTACCCCGCCCCTACGACCGACGGACGCGCTTCCCGCCCCGGAGCTGGCGGGGAGGCGTGGGGCGCTTCCCCTCCGCCAGCGTCGCTGCTTCTCCGCGGGAGGGAAACTCGAGCAGGTCTCCTTTCGCCGCCGCCGCCTCCTCCTCCTCCTCCTCCCGCCGGGGGTCGCTGGTGGCGCAGCTTGCCGGATAGGGCAGCACCAGCGGCGGCTTCTCCTCCTCCTCCTCCTCCTCCTCCAGCTCCAGCCAGGCTGCGCTTCACCTGTAGGCGGCGGGGCTCCTCCAGTCTCCGGAGCCGGGCAAGGCGCCAGCGCGCGGCTCCCCCCCGCGCGTGGAAGCAGGGCTGGGGGCTCGTCGAGGCGCAGCAGCTCCGGCGGCGGCGACAGCAGCAGCAGCTCGGGAAGGTCCGATCCCGCGGCGCTCTACCCGGCGCAAAGGACTTGGCCAACTTCGCCAGCCTCGGAGGACGGAGCAGGCAGGGCTGAAGCCAGGCGGAGAGCAAGGCTGAAGTCCCCGCCGCCGCCGCCGCCTCTTCCCCGCCAGGCAGGGCAGTGCCAGCCGCCAGCCGCCGCGTCCTCCAGCCTTGCAGCAGGGAAGGGAGGCGATCGCCGCGGCGGTGGCGGCGGCGGCGGAGGAGATGGAGACGCCGCCGCCGCCACTGCCACCACAGCCTGCGTCGCCCGGGTCTGGGGCTCGCCTAGCCGGCGCAACCAGGGAGCAGCTCCGCGCCGGGGCCGCCCGCGCCCGCTCCGGCTAAGCTGCCCCTCCGCCGGGACGACGGCGCAGCCCGAGGGACCCCTGCGCTCCGCCTGCCCGCCAGCGGCTCCGTCCGCCCTCCGCCAGGCTGCCATGCGGGCACCAGGCTCTGCCCGGCCGGGGCAACTTCGCCGGGACTCCGCCGACCCCCGACGGGACTCTACGCGCAGCCCAGCGCAGGGCCGGGACTCTCCCCGGCGGAGCAACGGCCGGGCGCGGATAAAGTTAAACTTCTGCTGCGGAGACCGAAGAGGAAGAGGCGCCGGCGGCTTCTCCCGCTTCCCCCGCCGCTGTCCGGGCTGGTGGGCGTTGCTCTGGGTCCAGCTCCACGTGTGGCGCGCCCTGGCGCAAGGTAAGCGGTCGAGGGACCACCTCGCCTCGCCCGCCCTCCCGCCTGTGCCCGTAGCTGCCTCCGCTCCACTTTGCCAGCGCCAGGCATGAATCTGCAATTCCGCCCCAGCGGAGCCAGAGCCGGGGGGGGGGGAACTGGCAGCCGGGACCGGTGGCTTCGGGGATGCTGGCTCTGGCGCCCCCACCCCAGACGCTGCAGGCGGGCGAGCGGACTGGCCATGGGGGGCTGGAGCGGAGCGAGAGGCGCTCCCCGGAGGGCTAAGCCCAGCCTCTCTGCAGCTGTGAGCCTGGTCCCCTCCGAGCCGAGAAACGGGTGGTGGGCGAGCCAGCCAGGCGCCGGGACGAGGGGGGCTCGCTGCTGGCCGCCGGCGCGCTTCTTGGGCCTTGAAGGTCCAGTCCAGCCCGCTCTTGGCTGGGGGGCTCCGGGAACCGGCCAGGAGCGAAGTCCAGTAGCCCCCGCCTGTCCCCCCTTGAGAAGGGGAGGGGAGGGCGAGTTCCGTTGCTCGTGGAAGTTTCCCCTCCGGGCCTTCGCGCCCAGCTTGTCCCCCCCCCCCGCATTTGAATCTCCCCCCCCTTCTTCTTGCCCGAGAAACGCGAAAGGCCAAGCCAAATATTGGCAAGCTTTCTCCCTCCCCATCCTTTCATAAATCATCTCTTCAGTGAAAGTGGCCCCTTCTCCCCTTGTATTTTGTACTATTTCCCCCCCCCCCTCCCGGCCCCTCTTTTCTTTTTCTTTTGGATAAATACCATCATGACCTTTGGGAAGATAAATATTTGAACGGATATTTAAACGAGATTTCTCGCCGTCCGCAGTGAAGCCAGTTTTGCGTGCGCGGGCTTGAATCAATTAAAATGACCTTTCGGTTGTTTTTTTTTCCCTCTCTCTCCCCTCTGGTTGAAGAGTGAAAGTAACTTTCCCTAGAGAAAGGCATGAGCCTCCCTTCTCCCTGATTAGCTAATAAGACCTGAGCATTTGGGAGCCGTCAAGACAAAACAAGTCTGCAGCTTGGTGCAAACAATAACTTGGAAATAAGCCTTGTTGGTGTGTTCAGTAGAAATTGCTTAAAAATGTACTGAGGAACTGGATTATGTTGCCAGAAGTTTTATTTTATTTTTTTGGGAAGCATCCGTGTTCTGCAGATTTAAGAAAGAAAAAAAGAGAGACTGCTGTTTCTTGTATATTGAAAGATGTTCCTTTAGTAGTTGATGTTATGGCTTGGGTAATGAGTGACCTTCTGAATATTGTTGAGCGAAGGCCACTCTGTGCAATATAACACACTTGTAATGGTCAGGGGCGTGCACTGCCAGGTCAGGAAATTGCATTTCAAGGGGATGACAATACAGAAGCCCTTAAAACTCACTGGGCCAAGGATTCAGCTTGCTAACATATTTTGGCCAGTGATTAACTGACCACTTCATTTACTGCTAATTCCTGAGCATTTTTTTCATAGCGCTGATGGAGGAGAGCATGCAGCAAACACCACTTGTTCAGATCCTGAGGCTGTGGCTCCTTGTCCCATAAAGTTGATTTACCTAGACGATTAGGATTGAATCTTTCAATGAACAGAAGGGCACAATGGAAGTTTGTCCCTTAAAGCGAAAGGATTGGAATTTTGCTGGTACTTCAAATGCCTGAATTGGTCAGGAGCCCGGGACTCTTATGGGTTTCTTGTAGCAACTCAAAATAAACAGACCAACAACAGAAGAAAGTCTTGTTCTAAGCTATTAATAAGTCCAGGACAAGCCGCTCTCATGCCCCATCTCGAAAACTAGACTATTTAAGATATAAACTTTATTATTGGCGCCTGCAACATCTTGTACGTTCCATTAGTTTTTAAGACTCATTTCAAGTATTAGAAACGAGGCCTGTGGCATTCGGGACTCTGTGTCACTAGAAGTTTGCGTGAATTCTTTTCAAAGGAAGACCAGACACGTGTGGATATCACCAAATCGTTCAATCAAATAAATGTGGTGGCTTTGGCAAATGATCCAGTATTTCAGAGCTGGCGGCCTTTGTGTGTGTGTCTGTGTCTGTCTGTGTGTGTGTGTGTGTGTGTGTGTGTGTGTGAGTGAGAGAGAGAGAGAGAGAGAGAGAGAGAGAGAGAGAGAGAGAGAGAGAGAGAGAGAGAGAGAGAGAGAGAGAGAGAGAAACTGATGTTAATTCAGGGCACTTGGGCAAAAGGAACTGGAAGAAATCCTTTCCAGGGAAAAGTCAAGCATTTTCCCAATTGTGCAGATTGTCATCTGAAGTGAAATCGCATGACAAAATTGCTTAGAGTTTTCATCCTAATTTGAGGGCATTGGCAGCACTGGATAAACCAATTTCTTGCTGCTCTAGATTAGGTTGTATTGATTCTTTTTATCTGTACCTGTAGATTGGGGGTGTCCAACCTTGGCATCTTTATGGCTTGTGGATTTCAACTCCTAGAATTCCCCAGACAGCATGACTGGCTGGGGAATTCTGGGAGTTGAAGTCCACAGGTCTTCAAAAGTTCTCGAGGTTGGACACCTTTGCCATAGATCATTACTATTTGAAGTTTTCAAGATGGGAGATAATAACTTTGCCTCTCTCGAACATAGTGGCGCTAGTTAGAATAGAATAACAGAGTTGGAAGGGACCTTGGAGGTCTTCTAGTCCAACCCCCTACCTAGGCAGGAAACCCTACACCACTTCAGACAAAGCGTTGTCCAACATCTTCTTAAAAACTTCCAGTGTTGGAGCATTCACATTCAAGGTTATCTTGTTTCATATAAATAACAGAATGACAGAATAACAGAGTTGGAAGGGACCTTGGAGATCTTACGTTGGCTCGCTTGGACATCTTGAATGGGCTGCTAATTTACAGGTAGAGACTCGGGTGGTCCTTATTTTTAATGCTTAATAGGAATTAAGACTTTCACCCTATTTAAACCACAACTATCCCTGCTCTGTTTGTAATCTGGTTTTGGAATCTTCAATTTATATATATACAGCCAATTCTACTTGGCTATGATCGTACAATGTTGGTAAATTGTTCATAATTGTTACAATTAGTGAACTGAATCTGAGATTATGTTAATTTCCTATTCGTTAGCATCTGAAAGAGTTTGAGACCAGTGGGACAAAACTTTAGCTGCCAGATACAATGAATAATTTTGAGCCCCCTCTGGTTTTACATGTCTCAAGCAGAGATAGTTCAGCATTTATATTTCCCAGAATATTTATAGTGCTTCCATTTCTCCCTCCCTCTCTCCCTCCCCCCTGTCTTTCTCTCTTAAATTAGCACATGTTCCTTACTGACTTTTCGAATAGTTTTTGGTTTTCATTTTGTTTCCTTGGCATATGTGAGCATATTTTCATACAAAGTAACTTCCTTCCAGAAACCTAATACAAACATACCCAATCTAACAATTCAGCATGGGCCCAGCTACAGATTAATCACCTACATAAAAGGCATTAAACACATTGTTACTAAACAGGTTACAAACAAGAGACAGACCCACACACAAAGTTACTTTGAGTGTAATTTGTTGATTGGCCCAAAAAGGTTTCCCCACCCCACCCTCTCCCCAAATGGCTATGGGGATTTCTTTACTGGATCTACAGCTCAATTGCCCAGAGGCCTTTTAATACAAAGTCTTACAAGGGAGATTATTGGAAGCAGTTTATAAAATGGAGAAGGTCAAATTTAAAAGTGATTACAATTGACAGATTATGAAGACACACAAAGACACACACACACACACACAAACCTACCTTAAACCTTCAACTTTTTCAGAAGTTTTTCTTTTAAGTGTTATTGTTTTCCCCTAGCGACCTCATACCCCTCATTTATGACCCAGATATTGCCACCCCCAAGAAGAGAAAGAGGTGGTTATCCAGTTATAAGTGTACTTGGGGGAAGCTGGTTATTAAGATTTATTTCCACTCCGATGGAGCCTCTTGTGCTGAGGAGAGGCATGGAGATGTTGATTTCTCTTGAACTCATGCTGAGTTGTCTGGTTTGAGATGTTGTTGCGCAGTGCCATGCCTCCCTGTGAAACCACCCACCGGCATGGCAATGTGGAATTCTGTTTGACCCCTAAGATATGAGCCGGGGAGACCCCCAGTTTTCCCCCTGTCATTCTGCCTGTACACGGGGCTGCTGAAAGCAACCATCCAGGGACTCGAAGTGCCACGTTGTTAGTATTTATCTAACTATCTATCACGAATGCTTTTCTGCCCCCTCAATCACTCCCTTTGAAGCACCTTGCCTGAACAACATATGTTAATCACCTCACAATAATTAACACATTATCGGTGTTATCAAATAACAAGTAGTTAACGGAAGCTACAACGCGCTGGTAGTTTGCTAATAAACCACAATACACTCATCGCTTGCTAATGCTGCTTAACGTCTCCCACCCCCCCACCCCAATATTCTATCTGGATGAAGGTTAAGAGAGGTGGGGCAGGGTCTTTTGACAGGTGCCTGTGGGAGGGGCTGTGATGGATTGGGCGAGATTACAACTCTGAATACAAGATAAAGAAGGCAAGGTGGTTACAGGCCTGGAAAGTAGGGAGATGGTTTGAACTGGATTTGAAGTGATCCAGCGCCTCCGTTGGGATCTCTTTAAATTTGCCAGTAGAGGAAAGACTCTTCACAACCCTGTCTCAACTCAGCGACCCTACTAACTTCTCAATGTAATTAGTGCAACGAACCATGTGTGATACTACCTGGGTCTACTCAAGAAGTTGACTCAAGAAGTCTTCTGAAGAAGAATGCACGTGTTGTGGCCCGCCAGCAGCCAGCGGAACTGGCAGCAGAGTCGGACAGTGAGGAGGTTGGGGAAGGGCATGGGCCAGTCCTGGAGGCTGGGGAAGGCTCTGATGAGGGCTCTGCATCAGAGGCAGAGAATGGACTGAGGCCGTCTGGCAGTTCTCAGCTGCCTTCAGAGCTAGACGGCAGTGAGGCAGAGGAACAGCTGGAGCCTGTTCCCAGTGTGTGCATGTGCAGAGCTGCCAGAAGAAAAGAATAGCTCAGAAATCAGGGAAGACTTGGGAATGAACTCCCCGCGGAGATTCGGACCCTCCCCCCTCTCCAGGCCTTCCGGAAAGCAGTCAAAACCTGGCTGTGCCGGCAGGCCTGGGGGTTGATGAGTTCCCCTCCCCTCTCGACTTGTATGGCTGTATGACTCTTGTGTATTTTAATTATATGTATTGTGTTTGTATCCCCTTTCCCCTTTGGAGTTGTTCGCCGCCCTGAGTCCCTCCCGGAGAAGGGCGGCATACAAATAAATTAAATCTTAAATCTTAAATAAAGCCACAGGTGGAAGGTGATTGCCCCTCCCATAGGAAATAAAAGAGGATCGAAAAAGGAGTGGGCTTTTGCAGGAAACAATTCGTTCGTTCAGTTGTTAGAATCCTTTCAGGAGTGTGAAGATCTGTCCGTGAATCCCAGAGACTCTGTGCCCAGTCTTCCCTTGCACAGCACCTCCTTTGCAAAATATTCACATGGCAGCTTTCCAAGCTAGATAAGGTCTGTGGTCATAAATATTCCTTTGAAAGACTGTTTGCCAGGCCTTTGCTGGATGTGAATGAGATGAATTCATGTTTAATAAAAGGGGTTTTGTTGGGACTAGGAATCTGCTTTGTGCTTTTTGGGGAAGCCTAGCTCAGAACAACAACCTATGACCTTTGTCACATGATCATTGCAGCCTCCCCATGGCCCCATGGTCCAAATCTGGACACTTGGCAACTGTCTGATATTGATGAGGGTCGCAGTGTCCCTGGGGTCACGTGATCCTCTTTTGCACCCTTCTGACAAGTCCATGGGGAAGCCAAAATCACTCATAAGCATGTCACTAACCTAAGAACTGCAGTGATTCACGTAGCAACTAAGGTGGCAAAATGGGGGCAAAACTCACTTAACTATTGCCTTGCTTGGCCAGAGGAATTTTGGGCTCAATTGTGTAGCTCTTGGACATCCTAAATGCCACCTACCTGGTCTGAAACTGCTGCCTGTCTTTTCCTGTGAGTCACCAGGTCCAAATAAGGAGCTGCCCTTAGCTCATAAATCCTTTTTCCTCCTTAATACAACTAGAATTATGAAGGGAAAAGGCATATCTTACAGGAGGAGATCTTTCAACATACTCTTTTCAATAATAAGCATTATTTTAAGCATTGAAAGATGGCCTAGGCAAATTATTTCTTTGGCACTTAACAATAGGAGCTGAGTTCATTTTTTTTTTTAGAGAAATAAAAAGCACAGGGTATAGCTTTAAAGCATTCTTTAATGTACAAAAGGAGTACTTTAATGTTTAAAGAAAGAGAACTTGCCAGGTTTCCTTAGATTAAAGAGATGTTGGTGCACGTTTTATGACACTTTGATTCAAATCTATTAATTTAAAGTGGTATAAAGAGCTGATACTTAAAGTGAGATTAATGTTCCGTGTGCTTATTAGAATCCAAAAAAAAAAAAAAAACCCAGATGGAAGAGGAACATATTGTTATGTGACAATGGGGCTTTTAAGACATCAGATATATAAATTGGCAGCATTGGCAAAAATGTGCTAATTTTAATAATTTCATAGAAGAGAAACAGCATTTACCTAGAGGGGGATATGAAGAATTCCAAAATACGCTCAGTTTACCAACTTGCCATCCATCACACACAGAGAAATATTTGGAAAGTCACAGTACAGCCAACGATAGAGTGTAGAAAGAACTGTGGAAATTTCTCCTGACAGGTTGCAAATCACCAGATCAGAAATTTTAAGGGGAGGGGGCTTTACAATACACAGGAGAACTACTTTCTTCATGATTCATTTCAGATAGTTGCAAAATGCAACTTTCCCCTTGTTGTCTTAATTGTATGTATATACGTATATATTTGCGTTACCACTGGCAACAACTTTGTCGGGAAAACCGTATTTTCCAAAATGGCCTGGAATCCTTTCTGTCACCTTGCCAGCATGTGGGAAGGATGATATGTGGGGAGGTATCTGATCTCTGGAGTAAGTATCACTACTGCTACCCCAGGGATGGCATTGGGGAAGACAGATGGAAATACTTAGCTCCTTGAGGTTGGCCTCTCCATTAAGCACCAGCAATTTGTTGCCTTGGGAAATGTCGAAATTGGCATCCTTAAAAAAAACACACACAACGAATTTCACACTTGGATTGTAACAAAGAAACTTTTCTCCTTGTAGCCAAGATGAATTTGAAGACCTGATGGAAAACATATTTTAGTTTTTACTTTGAGGAGAAGGATGGTTAAGACAGATGTATTGTCATCGTTGAGAAAGTGCATTGTATTTATTGTCTCACCAAAGATAAGAACAATAAACTTAGACAGGAAATCCTTCCCCTCTTCTGTTTTCTACTTTAGCACCTCCAGAGGACCTCTATCTTCCTGCTTAAGCTCTGTTATGCTTTCCAGTGGCAATCTGCTCTTTATTTGACTTATGAGCAAGTCAGGAAAAAAAAAAGGACTTCCACATGATACTGGTACTGAGGGACAGATAAGGGCAGCCCTTTCCGATCATGAAAAACGAGATAGCAGTTTGTAGGAAAACCCTTTGAAGTTTCCACACAAGAGAAGCCCAGGAACACAACTCCGTCAATGGTATTGGTTAGCCTGCATTTTATTCTTCTTCCTAAAAGAGAGAAAACGTGCAACAATAGAAAACGATTCGGCAGGAACAACGATCTGATCCGCTATTCCGATCATTCATCATTCTGTGAATACAGACTGCCTTCTTCTTCTTTTTTAAAAAACTTACGGGTTTTGACAGCTGTGTACTTCTGTTTGCAGCTTTGGCTGGAGCAACGCGGTCTATTCTAAAAGGCAAATAATAACATTTCTTGTGAGACCAAATGAAAAGACGTTTGTATCAGATCTGAGAGAGCAGGGTTAACGGCATTCAGCGAGTCAGCCAATTGTGCACGGCTTCCCTTTCAAAGCTTCGCCCTAAAAAACAACAACACTTAATTTCACTCAGATGCAACAGATTGTTTTTTTCCCCCCCTTTCTTTTCAATTGCGCTCCTCAGAATATTGTGGCTTTCACTACCCACCATTTTAATATTCTTGTGTGCTTGCCAATCCACCCTGTTAACCGGAATAGACAGAATTATTCACTCTGGTATGGTATCTATGGCCAGGCTCCTGTCCCCTGAATCAGGAACGAGCGCTTATCACAGATCCATCCTAGAGATGAGCCTTGGCATCTAGGCCCGTGAGGGCAAACCTATGGCATGAGTGCCACAGGTGGCACGCGGAGCCATCGTCTGAGGGCACGTGAGCCGTTGCCCTAGGTCAGGAGTTTGGCAATCTTAAAAACTCAAGAGCCATTTCGACCCATTAGATCACACAGGGCTGGCTCCTCCGGGTTCCGTCTACCAGCCAATGCATCTGGCTACTATACCCAGGGGGAGGGCCTTCTCTGTGGCAGCTCCGGCCCTTTGGAACGAACTCCCTGCGGAAAATTCGGACCCTCACCTCTCTCCAGGCCTTCCTGAAAAGCCGTTAAAACCTGGCTGTGTCGGCAGGCCTGGGGGTTGATGAGATCCCTTCCCCTCTCGATTTGTGTGGCTGTTGGTTTATTTTATAAATGCTTGTATTTGTAGTTTCTGTGTTTCCCTTTCCCCCCCTTGGGTTTGTGCGCCGCCCTGAGTCCCGCTGGGAATAAGGGCGGCATATAAATAAATGAAAACCTAAACCTAAACCTAAACTGTTTCCCACAGAAAAGAAAACTCCGGGAAGCCACAAAAACTCTTCCCGTGCCTGACTATTTCCTGAGCAGCCCCCAAACTAGCATATGTAGTTGAATTACACGTTCTGTTTCACCATCTGGGGAGGGTGAAAACAGTCCTACCTACAGACTGTTTCCGGCCTCCGGAGGCCTTCAGTGAGGTCTACCAGCTCCAAAATGGGGAGGGGGGGAGGGTTATGCGTGCATAGCCAGAGGTGGTTTCCTGCCAGTTCTATAGAAGAGGTTCCACAAACCTACAGTGCCGTTTAGAACCGGTTCCAGCTCCCTCCCACCCGCCCGTCCGCACATCATCAAGATGAAGAGCGAGAGGAGGAATTCTGGGAGTTGAAGTCCACAAGTCTTAAAGCTGTCAAGTTTGAAACCCCCTTGGGTTTTTCCCCCCTAAAGGGTTAGGGGTATAAGGGTCTTGTAGCTTGGCAGCTTTAAAACTTGCGGGCTTCAAATGCCAGAGTTTCTGAGCCAACATTTTGGTTGCTAAGCAAGAGAGTTGTTAAGTGAGTTTCACCACATTTCACAAGTTGCCATGCCCACCCAGTCACATGGCTGGCAAGCCACTCCCACAAAGCAGGCCACACCTACAGAAGAGGTTCTAAACAATTTCGAAACCCACCACTGGTGAATGCACAGGGAGGTGCATGGGGGGATGATTGAATTATGGGTGTGGGCACCCACGTGCTTTCGGCATCCGAGCCATCACTGATCTAGGCAATAGCACCTGGAATGCTGGCCTTAAACTGAAGTTGGAGAAGTACAAGAAAAGGGAAGGCTGCTTTTCTCCTCATCCCCATTGAGTTTAATTCAAGCCTGGTGTTTGTGCCTCTCTGTCCCATTGCTCAGCGTTCTGGGACACGGCGGTCTTATCAGGGGTGGGATTGAAAGTTTTTAGCAACAGGTTCTCTGCTCCATTGCTGGGTGGGCGTGACCATGGGGTGTGTGGCCTACTCGGCCTCTGTACCATAATGGAGGGGGGTGTTTTCACCCTTTCCAGGCTCCGGAGGCTTTCCTCGAGCCTCTGGGAGTGCAAAAACGCTCTCCCTCGGGTTCTAGAGGCCCATTTCTAGACTTCCAGAACTTCCAGGAGGCCCGTTTTTTGCCCTCCCAGAGCCTCCACGTGGGCCCTGCACTTACCTGGCATGATGAATGGTCCACGTGGAGACTGCTGTGAGGGAACAGAGGGGGGTGGGCGAGGCCAACCAGTCCTTCCAATTACCAGTTCGACGAACCAGATGCAAAATTAGCATCCGGTTCACCTGAACCGGTCCGAACTGTCTGAATTCCACCCCTGTGTCTAATTGACAACTCATCTACTTCTGATTCCAGCCCATAATATCTCTACCACTGCTTTGAAATTGGCAGGGTTTCCACCTGGTTTATTTAGAGCTTGGCAATGCAGGTAGTCAGGTTGAGGATCGAATGAGCGCCATCTGTTTCTTTCGGCTTCGCTCTTACTCTCCCAGACATAAAAAGATGTGAATTCCCCTAGAAGGGGCTTTGCATATTTTTCAACAGCCTTGTAAATACTTTAAAAAAAAACCACAACCACCTTACTTTCATTCAAAGAAGGACAAACCTACCTCTAACTTCCAGATCTATCTTGAAACATTTAAGAGCCCTCACACTTCAGAGAGATTCTCCCTCATCCACGTCATGGTGTCCCAAAGGTGCTTTACAAAAGGCACTGGACTTTCTGGGGTGTTTTTTTCCCCCGCTTGAAAACATTTCTCTTCTTTGTTTTCAAGGTGGGGGGGGGGAACCTCACCAGTTGTCTTTTGGAAAAAACACCCCTGGGTGTGTGTGTGTAATAGCAATAGCAATAGCAGTTAGACTTATATACCGCTTCATAGGGCTTTCAGCCCTCTCTAAGCGGTTTACAGAGTCAGCATATCGCCCCCACAGTCTGGGTCCTCATTTCATCCACCTCGGAAGGATGGAAGGCTGAGTCAACCTTGAGCCGGTGAGATTAGAACCGCTGAACTGCAGATAACAGTCAGCTGAAGTGGCCTGCAGTACTGCACCCTAACCACTGCGCCACCTCGGCTCTTAATGAGAGAATGCCGCTGATTAAACTGATCTCTGGGCATTATGAACTTTGAAATCCTAAGGAGCCCAAGATCTGTAGGAGAAGGAGCGGCAGAACCTGTGGGCGGAGTGAAAAGAGGAATCAGCCTAGAATCTCTACGTAGTCACAAGCGATCTAAATTCACCTTCCTTGTTAGACCTTTCTCTGAAGCCAAGCAAGGGCTAATTCTGATGAGAAGGTTCCTATGCATGAATAGCAGTAAGTCACTTCACCTGCAGACCTGATCTTTCCTGCTTGACACGAAGGGGGATAGTTTTTGCTTTAATTATAGAAAAAGGTGCAAGGAACAAGCCAGCAGGAAGGTTTTATGGACTGTAAATGTTTGGTCCGGCAACAGACCTCCTTCCCACGTCCTTCCAGATGCCGATGGCTCCCACTCCTGTCCTCTGTGATTAGTGTACACGCCATCCTTTTCGTTTTCAATGATGGATGTGTTTGTTTATTTATTTATTAAATTTACTCACCATCCATCTTGCTGTCACACAATTCTGGGTGGCTTAACAGTCTGATAAAATGATATTAGAAAAGATTAAAACAGTAAGACCACAAAGGCATTAAAATCAACAATGAAAGAGCTTAAGGTAGTGGGAGATATACAATAGAGTGGAGGCGGGAATCTTCTCTCGGGATGCATGTATGTACCTTTATATACACACCTGTTGTATATGCATCCGGTGTGCAGTCTTAGTTCTGTCTGCTTTTTGGAGTGCAGCCCACAAATATCCAAGATGCCTTTTGTCTGTCCCGCAACCTGATCCATTTCTATTATTACATCTATTTCTTCCTCATTGCCCTTTGCTTTGTTCTCTTTTCCACCTGCCCAAATTCAGGGATCCGTTTTACCAAGAGATTTGCCCCGCAACCTGGGTGGGGGGGGGGCAACCTTTCGTCCATCTGTGTCCCAGTTTCATTCTCCCGTCCTTCCTCTTCACTCCCTTCCTCCCTGAAAACATTCCTTAATCTGTCTTTCTTTCCCCATTCTGCGTTGCCATTCTATTCTATTGTAGATAGAAATAGTAAGTCTAATTTCCTTCTATTCCTCCCAGCCAGGAATTTTCCTCTGCCCAACCACATCTGGGCCATTTCCTTCCCTTTCCCTTTTCTCCTTTCCTTTCTCCTTTCCTTTCCTTTCCTTCCCTTCCACTTCCTTTCCTTTCCTTTCTCCTTCCCCTTTCCTTTCCCCCTTTTCCTTTCCCTTCCTTTCCCCTTTTTCCTTCCCTTCCCTTTCCTTCCCTTCCCCTTCCTTCCTTCCTTTCTCCCTTCCTTTCCACTTCCTTCCTTTCCTTTCCTTTCCCCTTTCCAATTTCCTCTTTCTTCCTATCTTTTTTCCTTTCTCCAGAGCTGAAACCTTTCGGATTAAATGGCAATTTGCATTGTTAACCGGGCAGCTTGTGTCCCTTTAGATTTTCAGAGGGACAGTTGTCAGGTAGCTCTGCGATGGTGCGAGGTTTCTACATTTCTCCCCCCCCCCACTAGGTATTTCACAATGGAATCCATTTGCTCAAGTGCCTTGCCTTTCGCAAAGACATAAATCGTGTGTACAAACTTTGCAAATGCATGGAAATCAAGGGAGAGAAAATGCATTCCCCAAAGAGACAGGGGAAATATTTCTAAGATCTGGGCAGGTTGTTCACTCTCCCAGAATTTAATTTCAACACTCCTCTCCACCCCACTTAAGAAGATCACTCCTAAAAAACAGCAACCCTCTGATTGTGTTCCTGTTATCCTGGTGTTGGTTGTTTTGTTTTTTTTTTGCCATCTGCCTTAGCCGCCTCTCCTTGTAGGTGCTAAATTTACAACTTCTAAGAGGAAAGGAGAAATTTTTGCAGGTGAAGGCAAAGATGGACTTCTAGAGAAAGGAATGGGGTAACACCTGCGGCTTCCTTGCAGGCAGTTGCTACTTGCTACAGGTAAGAAGAAAATTACACGGTGGGTTTAGAATCTTCACTTGATGAGGATTGTTAATTTTCGAGATGATTATAGACAACCCACATGCTTGAAAGGCTAATAATTTGAAGGCGCCGAATGATCTTGTCAGTTGTTCAAAGCTGGCATTTATTACAGAAGAATTGTCATTAAGATAGGAGCAGAGTTGGCTCTTCACACTTCCAGGTGGATATTTTGTTATCTCCTCCCACCCCCCCACCCCCCCAAAAAATCTTGACAAATCTGAGAACTGAGACAGTTTAACTTCTGGCAACTTCCCCAAAAAGGAAGTGGTTAGGTGGCTGATTTGTTGGAGAACTTTATCCAGTATAATCTAAAGCTCGGATGCTGGGCCTGATCCATCCAACTAACTCTCGACCTGTTGCATCTGACTTAGAGATCCTGTGTAGCCTGTCAAGATTGGTGAAGAGTGGCCTGGTGAATCCATTCGGTTTTCATCCCGTTTCTTATTTTTATGATGGATTAATGCAGATGATTGGGGTGATAGCGTTTATTTGGTTTTAGACCTCTAAAATTGTTCTGATCTAGCCTTCCTGTGACAGTAAAAATCACAAGCTTAGTTCCCCCCCCCACTTTTTAATTTAAACGGCTGTGAATTATGTTCATTCACAGCCCGTAATGAGTCACAGATAGTTTGTAAAGAGTCCGACAGAAGTCTGCCAAAGTCTTTCAGGGTAAGGCTGATAAGCACCCACCTTTATCTCCCTTGAAACGCTGCCAGAGACCTCATTGCCAATTAGCTTTGCAAGGTCACATGGAGCACAGAGTCAAAACGGAGCTTCAGAGTTGAAACCGACCAAAACGAACAAAAGTTGCTTCCAGCAAAGGCTTACGTGCCTTTGCTCCTCCTTTATGTCTTATGGGAGGGGCCAATCATCTCCAACCCTTACTCCCAAGTCGTCACTTTGTCTTAACTGTTCTTGCCTCCTGGCAGCTCTGTGCATGCACACACTGGGAACAGGCTCCTCCTGTTCCTCTGCCTCATTGATGTCAGATTCTGGAGGCAGCACATATGTCCCAGATGGTCCTGGCCCCCTCTTTGCCTCCGACGCAGAGCCCTCCTCCGAGCCTTCCCCAGACTCCAGGACTGGCCCATGTTCCTCCCCAAAAATGACACCAAAGATCAAGAAATGTCGGTTTCCTTCTTCCATGCATTCCTAGAAACTGGAATGTAAGCATTTCTCTTTCAGATAAGAAAGCAGCTCTTGCATACCTAAGCATAAAACAGGTTGTGACGTTTGATAGAATTTATGTCCAGTTAAATGAGAGGGTGTGGGGGGGGGGAGAAATCTGGCTAGGGGTTACTCTGTGGAAACCTATAATGCCCTTCTGGGAAAATTAGTCGTCGTTCTTCCTCCTTCATCTCCATTCCTAGCAGATAAGTCATACTTAATATTTATTTTTCCTTTTCTTAATATTATTTTAGGGTAATGGCAGATCTTTTGAGTATTGAAAATGCCCCCCCCTCCGCTGCCAGATGTTCTGTCAATGGGAAGCTTTTTTGAATACCAAAAGCAACACATGTTCAGCCTTCATTTTACAGAAGACCAATTCCAGGTGTCCCAGGGGGTTCTAAAATTTCAAGCATTGATGCTACAATATGTTATCACCCATTTGCCCAGAATGGTTGCCAATCTAGTGTTTATCACTCGGGGATGCCTACTTTGAACTGCTGTGCAATATGGTAATTTTATTCCATTCCCTTTTCTATTTGCTCCCTTCTTCGCAGAAGCGTTTTAAAAAAAAAACATATGCTAAATGTAGGAAACCAGCTTAGTGCTGTAGCAAAACAGGGCTTGGGTTAAAATCCGTGCATCGGGGGATTTATTTGATCCTGTACATCACTTCATCATGCTGAGGTGGCGCAGTGGTTAAATGCAGCACTGCAGGCTACTTCAGCTGACTGCAGTTCAGCAGTTCGGCTGTTCAAATCTCACCGGCTCAGGGTTGACGCAGCCTTCCATCCTTCCGAGGTGGGTAAAATGAGGACCTGGATTGTTGTTGGGGGCGATATGCTGACTCTGTAAACCGCTTAGAGAGGGCTGAAAGCCCTATGAAGTGATATATAAGTCTAACTGCTACTGCTATTGCTATTGTCATGTTTTATCTTTAATTGCTAGTTTAATTATTTAAAATGGATTGTTCTGAGCTACTCAGAAGGTCGGAAGTGGTGACCACGCGACTCAGGGATGCTGCAACTGTCCTAAACACACTCCACTTGTCAAGCAACCAATTTTTGATCACGTAACTGTGAGGATGCTGCAGTAGTTGTCAGTGTGAGGACGGTCGTAAGTTCTCTTTTTGCAGTGGTGTTGCAACTTTGAACCGTCAGTAAGCGAATTCTTGTACGTCGAGAACTACCTGTGTATTTTTATGCAATCAGTTGGAATCCATTTGCTGTGTTCTGCCCGAGGCTTCCCGAGAAAGCATAAATTGCAATCGTAGTCCCCCCCAAACCCTCCTTTATTTATACGGCTGTGAATTATGGTTATTCGGCTTCCGCACGGCTTCCCCAGCAATCTGTGAAGATTCCGACAGATGTCTGCTCAAGTTGCCACAGTCTTTCAGGATGATGTTGATAAGTACCCGCCTTTATCTCTCTTGAAATGCTGCCAGAGACCTAATTGCCGATTAGTTTTGCAAGGATAAACTCAGCACGGAGTCCAAACGGAACTTCTCAGAAGCTCGAACCAACCAGATGAACTAATTAGCAAAGGCTCACGGCCGTTTGCTCCTCGTTTATGTCTTATGGGAGGGGCCAATCATCTTCAAGCCTTACTCCCGAGTTGCCCCTTTTTTTCTTAATTGTTCTTGCCTTCTGGAAGCTTTGTGTATGCGGGCACTGGGAACAGGCTCCCCCTGTTCCTCTGCCTCCCTGATGTCAGATTCCGGAGGCTCCAGAGGCAGCTTTGCCTCTGACGCAGAGCCCTCCTCAGAGCCTTCCCCAGACTCCAGGACTGGCCCATGTTCCTCCCCAACCTTCTCACTGTCCGACTCTGCTGCCAGCTCCACAGGCCGCCTGTGAGCCGAGGTGGCGCAGTGGTTAAATGCAGCACTGCAGGCTACTTCAGCTGACTGCAGTTCAGCAGTTTGGCTGTTCAAATCCCACCAGGCTCAAGGTTGACTCAGCCTTCCATCCTTCCGAGGTGGGTAAAATGAGGACCCAGATTGTTGTTGGGGGCAATATGCTGACTCTGTAAACCGCTTAGAGAGGGCTGAAAGCCCTATGAAGCGGTATATAAGTCTAACTATTGCTATTGCTATTGCTATTGCTATTGCTCTGGCCCACAACATCCATCTCCTTTACCTGAGTCTGTTGTTGCTGTGGTTCTTTTATTACAACAAGGTCTTCCATTTTTAACCTGGGAAAAAAATGAACACGCTCCATTCTGTGGCATGATACATTTGTTGTGATCGCCTAAGTGTTGCAAAGGGTAGGCAACACGGTTGAAGTGATAGCCTCCTTTCACTTCAACAGAACATCACACTCATGTGCTTAAAATATTCATGAGCTGAGCTGCTGCATCTAGAAAAAGTATTTAATGGGGCTTACGGTAGCATACAGCAACTTGAAAATTTGGCAGCTGTAATAACTTTTTTTTTTAAGCATTAAAATCTATGGAAGCAGAGCCTAATATTTTGGCCCAGCTGTGCATTGTTTTTCTTTCTTTCTTTTTTTTTAAAAGCAAAGTTACAATTTTCCTAAGCCACTGCTCTAAACTGCATTAAAAAGTAGTCGTATGGTTGCTGCTATGGAATCTCTGGTTGTCATTCATCTTGACTTAATGGCATGTTCTGTTTACTGCTGAATCATTGCAACTTGAAACAAATAGGCATGATGATGTGGTAAATTATGACATATTCCAGCTTTTATTTCCCCATCTATCAATTTGTACTGATAGGAGGTATCCAGCTGTCAGTCAAAGTTGAGCGCAGAGGGTAATGATATTTACCACAGATTCGGATCCAAGATTGATTTCTATCACATATTCATGTAAGCAGATTAGTTCTGAACACGCTAACAGAACAAGCACCCTGTTATTAGTGCAAGAAAATCAATGCCTCCCTTCACTTTCTTTTCTTGCAATGAAACTAGGCTCCAATCTCAAAATCTTTCTGGCGCCAAAGTATTGAAAACAAACCAAGTTAATACCTCAGTTTATCTCAATGTGTATTCATAAGACATATTTCAAACCTGAGAAGTTTAAAGCATCTTGAATAGAATAGAATAGAATTCTTTATTGGCCAATACAAGGAATTTGTCTTTGGTGCATATGCTCTCAGTTTACATAAAAAGAAAAAAAATACATTCATTAAGAATCATAAGATACAACACCTAGTAATACATATAGGTTACTAAATAAGCAATCAAATCATACTAGGAAACAAATAAAACAATATAAATTGTGGAGATAAAAGCAACAAGATTATAGTCATCAGTGGAAGGAGATAGGTAATAGGAAGGAAGAGAAGAATAATAGTAATGCATTCTTAGTAAATTATTGACTGTTGTGGGAATTAGTTGTTTAGCAGAGTGATGGCGTTCGGGGAAAAAACTGTCCTTGTGTCTTAGTTGTCTTGGTGTGCAGTGCCCTATAGCGTCGTTTTGAGGGTAGGAGTTGAAACAATTTTGTCCAGGATGTGAGGGGTCTGTAGATATTTTTACAGCCCTCTTTTTTTGAAGGCTCGACCTAACTCAAGCAAGCTAGCAAAAAACCACCATTTGAGACCAGCTTTAATTATCGTCTGGCATGTTTTGTCCTGCGGCTATTGAAAATGGTGGCCTTCCGGATGCAGGGAAACCCGATTCCGAAGGCAGGACGTTTTCGGGAGTTGCTTCCAAACACCTGACACAATTTTCACAAGCGGAATAGTGATGCCAGGAGGGTGAAAAACGGTCAGGAAGTTAAGATGCTGAAAAGGGTCTTTGCAACCTTCGGAGGGCTGTACCGCCTGCGATGTTAACAAGGCCTTCTAGCAGAGCCGTCAGTTTCCATCATATTAACTTGGACAGTTTTCTCCTCCCTACTCCTGCTTATCTCCACTTTGATCCTGGCTCCCAGAATTGCCTCGAGATGAAAAAAGTCATGGTTTACAGTCTCGTCGAACCAACCCGAGAGGATCATTACTCTTCCCTACTCAAAGCAGGGCTGGCTTTTAGTTGTCGGGAGGTGGGTGGGATAAAGATCAAATCCCATGAACCCGGGTGCTTGAGATGCCAGCCAAAAGGATTTGGGCTCTGTATTCTGCTGCTGGCATAAGGAAAGTGTTTGAACTGCCAGGAGGACTCAAACAAAAGACACCTGCACACACGTCATGTAACTTGAGCGCCTGTAGTATCTTGCGGACTGTGAAAACATGGGATGAATGCAACAAGGCAGGTGTTTGCCTGACTAAGTAGGAAGCATCCTTCAAACGTTTGGCTCCTTGACCTGGCCGGGTTGTATGGAAGGATCTGGTGACACCAACTCTGAGCCCTGTCAGTAGTTACTCCTTTAGGAACAGGTTTATCTGACGCTGTGTAAAATTGGCTCACTGGTTTCCGCATTCAATTTCCCCATGCGCCCTGGAGTAAGGCTGTTTGGGGGAGCACTCGGGATCCCTCGGCTGCCCTCCGAAGCTGGCTGGCATGAACGGAAGGGGTTCGCTAGGGGCGGGCTGGGTGGGCAGGTGGCCAATTTCCCTCCCCTCCCCTTCTGCCAATCGAGCAATCAATGGAGATCGCTTGTCTCTAATCTCAGGCAAGGGGTATTCTTTGTTAATCAGCCCATAGAATTGTCAGTCCCAATAGCACCGATGAGTGGGAGGAGGTGCAATTCCAGTCTGCATTGAAACCGGTTAAAAATAAATATTTCCTTCAACTTAATTGGTTTTAACGTCGGCTTCCCAGAAACAAAAGGGTTTTTAATCATGCTTTCATTTTAAGATCACTACTGGTGTCGATTCTTACCTGAGACCATGTTTATTTTGTGTGTGTGTGTGTTTGTATGTGTATATACACACATAAGGGCTGTGTAACTTTAGGGCTTTGAAGGCAGAAAAGTGCTTAGGAACATGCTGGTGCATTAGCAATAGCCATAGAAATAGACTTATATATCGCTTCACAATGCTTTACAGCCCTCTCTTAGTAGTAATTTACAGAGTCAGAACATTGCCCCCAGCAATCTGGGTCCTCATTTTACCAACCTCTGAAGGATGGAAGGCTGAGTCAACCACGAGCCAGCCAGGATCGAACTCCTGGCAGTGGGCAGAGTCAGCCTGCCATCCTGCATTCAAACCTCTGCGCCACCGTGTCTCTTACCATTAACTTAGCAACTGTGGCTTTCGAAAGCAGTTTTGTTTTCTGATGGGATGGGATGGGGTGATTTGGTTGAAGAAGCCCAAGGAGCTGTGGTTAGGTCTCCTAGGAGATCTTTTTGCCTTTGCAAAATGGATCATTTATTTTATTTATTATCTACGTAATCAAGGCGGCATCCCTCTTCCCACAAAACAAGGACCCTCCAAGCCAGGCCTGCCCCACTGTAGGAAGGCTGGATCTAAACCTTTAGAGCAGGAGGATTCAACCTTGGTAACGTTAAGACCTGTGGACTTCAATTCCCAGAATTCCCCAGCCAGCACAGGTCTTAACCTTGCCAAGGCTGGATCTCCCATGTTTTAGTGTCTTCATTCCCAGTCTGACACCTCTCCAACTAGATCATACCCGTCTAATTTCTTTTCTAAACACAAGGAATTTTCTATTTGTTGAATGTGCATATTCTCGAAAACTAGCCGCGTGGTTTGTTCCATTCATAAGGCTTCAACATGTGGCACAACAATGAACAAATCCAGTTTTCTGGTCAGTGAGAACTAATTCCTTGGACAAGCCATCCTGCTACAGAGACGTAATAGCTAGTTTAGTGCAAATGTAACAGGGCCCAAAATACTCTGTCATTTTTAAACCTGACTGTGCTCCCTTCCATTTTATTAATGCAAAAGGTACTTTATTCTCCGGAGTAGTAAAACAATAATATAGTCTAAAGGTTGCTAAGGTAATCTTTAAAGTTAACTCCTCTTCCAGTTGGCTGAAGATAGCCGTGACTCACTTCTACAATTCCCTAGCATTGCTACGTTGCCAGGATACTGGAAAGAAGTTTTATGAGCAGTACTGGAACCACACATTAAATAATTGTTTCCATTGTTCTGCTTAAAAAAAAAAAAGAGTCCAGGAAGCCAAAAAGATGATGAAATCCCGTTGCATTTCCAGAATGGATGTGCATGCAGAGTCCTGAATTTGTAGGTTGTTTCCCGTTCTAAAGGATATGACTAGTTCAGCCTTTAACTATTTGTTTTCTGAATGGGGAATAAGAAGCAGAGCAAAGAGAGAAGGAGAGAAGAAAGGAGAGAAGAAAGGAGGGAAGGAAGGAGAGAAGAAAGGAGGGAAGGAAGGAGGGAAGGAAGGAGAGAAGAAAGGAGGGAAGGAAGGAGAGAAGGAAGGAAGAAGAAGTAGGATTGTTGTAAAATAAGATGGGTGTATGGGATGGTAAGAAAGCAATCTCAATTATATCGTCAATTGTAGGGGAGAAAAATTGTTATAAATACATATTATTAACAACAGCTATGAGATTATATAATTGTGAATGTATATATGAGAAATAAAAAAAAAGAAGAAGCAATTTTTAAAAATGCTGAGCCGGTCACCACGATGATTTTTTGTTAAGCTCAGGCGTGTCTACAAGATATGGTTTTTTTTAAAAAAAAGTTAGAATGACATCTATGGTATGATTGAAGTTCTGTCTGTCTCTAATATTGTGACTCCCATCTGAAATTAATTCAAAGAAACAGAAGCACAGAATACTTAAACAGTCTTCTCCACTTCAGTCAAAATATCAAATCTTCAAGTTCATTCATCACCAAGGAAAGTGATAAATGGAAGGGAGAAACTTTCTCCTGCAATTCCACATTGGCTGGGTGAATAAACTGTCGAGATTCACCAAGTTTAAAAAACAAAAAAAGCTAATCAAACTATGGAAGATAATTTTTTTGCCTCCCGGGTTGTAAAAATCATTTCCCTCCCCCCCCCAAAAAAATAACCAATCGCAAACGACTGAATCCCTCAGCAATCATCGTACTTAACAGTTGGCATTTTAAGTGTCCATCTGAGCCTCGTCTGTTAAAAACATTGATGTCTTGGCAGTGTCATAGCAACGCTGAACAGACTGTGGATTTACACACCTGGTGTTAATTACACCTTTTTAAACATTTGCAGCATCAATAATCCTGACTTCCCGTTGGAACAAAATTGTGTTTTTTTCTTCTTCTTCCGCCTCTTAAACCAGGGCCGAACTGTACTCCTTGCCTTCAGTCTTCCCTGCAGTTACTGGATTTGTGCCATCCAAATTTTGCAGGGTAGCCAAGTTGCAAGGTGTTTTTCTTTCTTTCTTTTCTTTTTTTTTAACCCCCGCTGATGCTTTTGCACAGGTGCATGGCCCATGCCAAATTGCAGCGCGCCGTTTTCAGGCAGAAAGAGGCAGAGTCCACGCAGAGGTGGCATCTCTCTTTGCTCCATAGCTCCAGGAACAGCATAGGCAGCCCTCAGCTCAAAAACCAGAGCAATGCAATGTGCAGGGTTGTTTATTTGACTCCCGCTGCAAAAAATCAGTGTTTATACAGCTGCTACAGAGATTGGACTTTTTTTTCCCCTTTCCTTTCCTGAAAGCGCCAGGAGAAGTAGATACTGGCTTTCTATCTAGGTGGAAACTCAGTTCAAGCGTTAGGCTGTGTTTATGTGATACGTTGAACCCATAGATCACTTAAATGCGGTTTAGGCAGCCAGCTCCAATTTCTAGGGTTTACAGAACATTGTATTGTAGATGTGGGCTGAGGCTGCACATCGGGCTCGCAATGTGGCTGTCTAGTTTATGCTTCAGTGCATCCGGTGAATGCAACCTTCCAGTTGAGAGTTCAAAGGAGAAAGATCTGGAGATGATTGTGCTATCTCTGCTATGCACCAAATGCAAATAAAGAGGACTAGGGGCACAGCCAGTCGAATGAAATAACGGTATATCTCCCCTTCCCCCTCCCCAAAAGAGCATTGAAAGACATGGAATAGGGGGAGAAATTCACAATTAAGGGCCTTCGGGACTCTCTTTTGTTAGTCTCTCCTTTTTTTAATAATCTCTCTTGTAACATACCTCCCTCCTGCTCACCCTTGCCAAGAGTTATGTGTGCCTCTATGAGCCATATGTATATGAAGAAGCCAGAAGCAATTTAGCACAACTACATTTGGCTGGCGAGTAGATAAATTCACTCGATTTGTCTTCCGAGAATGATTTGCAGGAGCTAAGCGGGCAAAGCCGTCACTCAAATAAAACAGGAAACATTCTTTTCTTTTTTCCTCCAGAGGTTACGTACTGCAGTTGGGGGGGGGGGGGGACAGTCCCTAAGCTGGCTAGTTTACACTGCACAAAACGATCTCTTTTGCAGAAGTCCAGTAGAGGGAGTCTGGGTCCAGTGAGGAAACAGCTTGCAACTCCCTTGTAGACTCATAAAAATCTATAATAATCCTGCATGGCAACAAGTCCCTAATAACACACTCAGCTCTGCACCTAAGGACACTCTTCTCCTATAAATTATTGTAAAGATGACTGCAAATAATCTTTGTGGCTTGCATGCTATATATTTTATACATACATACATACATACATACATACATACATACATACATATATGTGTGTGTGTGTGTGTATACATACATACATATATACATATACATATACATATACATATACATATACATATACATATACATATACATATACATATACATATACATATACATATACATATACATATACATTTATGGGAAGCTTCCTCCCATAATTGGGGCTTACCAGGTGTTGTAAAAAATCTAATAGATACCTTTCACCCTGGCTTCGCTGATAACGGATAAGAGCCTGTGGCCTAATGGCTAAGAAGTCTGCCTAGTATGTAATATAGCCCAGGTTCAAATCCCAGTAAGGGTATGGCTAGCTGATGAGAGCTAAACAGCTTGAAATAGATCTATACTAGTCTCCCTTTATTTATTTAGCAGCACAAATAAAACACACACACACACACACACACACATACATATATATATATAGTGTGTGTGTGTGTGGCATTTGACACTATATATATATATATATATGTGTGTGTGTGTGTGTATGTGTATGTGTATGTGTATATATGTATGTATGTATATGTATGTATGTATATACTGTATATATCCCTATGGATTAAATGTAAAGAGACAGCATGTAATGAAACTTTAGGTGGGTAGTTTATGTTCATTGCATTTTCCTAATTATTCTCGCAGCGCCTTCAGAATATTGATTTCACATTGTTACCTTGGATTAAAACATAATAAGTCGCTAAATATTTCAGACAAATCAAATGGATGAGTGTAGCATCTAAACGCCCTTTCATCTACAAATCTGCAGCTCTTTCAGAAATTAGATTAGTTTTAATGCCGAATCTCTTATTTGCCGAATGCTGTTTTTTTTAATTTAAGTAAGTTAAGGCTATATAACTGATTTAAAACCCTCTCTCTGCCTTTTCATACAGTTTAGAGTGATTTTTGTTAATAAAAGTAACGAAGTGAATGGTGCCTCTTCTACGTAATTGGCCATTTTAATTATTGCATAATTAGTGAAAATTCATAATGTGTATATGATTTTTTACTGTGCGAGTAATGTATTGTTGTGCAGAAGAAGGAGCATTAAAATCAGCACAGAAATTTCTGACAGAGTGAATTCTTCCATTTTACTCCCTTTCCTCACCTCCAATAACTTTAGTAAAACATTATAAGAAAGGTTAAAGGTTTGGGTTTAAAAAAGAGCAAAGTCCAGCAAGCGAGGCCTTTGTAGCTGTCATTTCACTTAAAAAAACATTTGAGAAACATTTTAATGACAACAGTAAAAAAAAAGGGGGGGGGGCTCAGTATCTGAATTAGTATTGATTGTATTTGATGGCATTTATAATCCTCACTGCAGACAAATAAGCTGTCTCGCATTTGTATTTTTTTTCACGGTCTATTTGATTCCTGAAGAATTATCATATGGAGGTACATCTTCAATGGAGAACTTTCAATTTGAAGGGTTCCCCAGCATCACCCAGACTTCAAATGATCTTCACAGCTTCGTGTTGAAGTTACGGTGATGATGTGTACGCCATTGTGGAAGATTTTGGAGACAGATCAGCCGGTAGAACTCTGTGTGGGGTCGTTAAGAGTCAACAAGAAGAACTTGATGACACATAATCAATTGCGAACAGCATTTCTTGGGGCAATGCACCCTATTCTTGTCAATATGAAGAGTTTTCAGAATATTTTGTTTTTGTTCCGTATCACAGAGAAGTGCAGAACTAAAGCAAACTGGGAAACCTCATATCACTCATGAGCTATTGTAGAAAGTTATCATCCAGCCCTCTCCCAGAAAAATGAAATATCCTTCTCCACTTCAGCTCCAGGGGAATGGGATTAAAGCATGATAATATTGGCCCTTTACTCAACTGACCACATGGCATCTGAGAACTCAACCAAACCTGGATTCAAAACGCAGCCTAGAGAGTTGCCCCTGCATGGCACCATGGGAGTCTAACAACCAATCAGAATAGAAGATCAAGATCAAAGGCAGAGAGGGGATAAAACCAAGGACTCAACATCTCAGTCCTTCCTTCTCTTCTTCTCCACCAACATTGAAGCATGTGATCCCCTTTTCTGTTCGGGGCTCAAGCCATGTGGTCCTGTCCACCAATAAACCACCTTTCCAAGCAGCCTCCATGTCTCCAGTGTCTTTTTCCCCACTTGGAGCCAAACCCAGAAGGACATTTCTTTCATCACTATGATTTTGCATCAAAGCCCCAGTGAAGCTAAAATAGGGGTTAGCGCCTTTTGCTAACATTTGAATAGAATTTTGGACTATAAGCAGTTTGGTACCAGCAATAGGATCCTTCCATTTCCTCATCAATATACCAGTTTAGAAGAAAAAAAATCAACTAACAGTCAGAAGGAACAGAAGGAAATAGGCCTTTACGAGTAACGATTCAGAAGGCTCTCTGATTCTCTAAAATAATGGGTGTCCAACCTTGGCAACTTTAAGAACTGTGGACATCAACTCCCAGAATTCCCCCGCCAGCATGTTGCTGAAGTTCACAACTTGTTGAGGTTGGACATCCCTGTTCTAAAAGCTGAGACAACTAGATGGAAAATCTTGCAAGGTAGCCCCGCTAACCTCTGCAGAAGCACCTTTCTAATGATCAATGGCAAAGATCTCCCAAAGAGATCCCTCTGCGTATACCAGACATATGGTTCTAGACCCAGGAGAAAAGGGATCTGGATTTTACTTGGCCACAGGAATAAATCACAAACAGTGTGTGGATTATATTTCTTAAAAACACACACACACAAAGACACACACTGTAACTGGTATGTTTATGTTGCTTGTGATGAACCATTAAAGAACTGAGGAAGTTTGCAAACCCCAGGAAGTCTTGGTGATCTTGTCAGGAAAATTCTGATCTCCAAGCCTAGGTTATGAGAGTGATGTATTTAGTTCGGCTCTAGGTAAAAGATTAAGGTTCCCCTCGCACATATGTGCTAGTCGTTCCCGACTCTAGGGGGTAATGCTCATCTCCGTTTCAAAGCCGAAGAGCCAGCGCTGCCCAAAGACGTCTCTGTGGTCATGTGGCCAGCATGACTCAACACCAAAGGCACACGGAACACTGTTCCCTTCCCACCAAAAGTGATTCCTATTTTTCTACTTGCATTTTTTACCTGCTTTCGAACTGCTAGGTTGGCAGAAGCTGGGACAAGTTATGGGAGCTCACTCCGTTACGCGGTGATAGGGATTCGAACCGCCGACCTTTCTGACCGACAAGCTCAGCATCTTAGCCACTGAGCCATCACATCCAAAGCAAATACTGCTTCAGTAACTTATCTAGTTCTGAATTGTGCAGAACAGAAAAAAATTAGTGTCTTTTTAGCATGCATGGAAATTGTGTGCTGTCCACCTCCAGACTGGGTGCTGTGAAATGAATAAGCTATTCCAAACAATTGGGCAAATGTTTTCTTTAGCTTGTCCCGTCACCAAAAACAGCAGCTGAGCAGATGTGAAGGCACGGAAAACAATAATTTCTGCCTGTCTCATCATCTAAAATAAAGTCTGAGAAAGCTTTTTAATGGCGCAATTATAAACAGTTCCCAACTTGGAGCAATCTCACCAAAGAATGCAGTCCATGTTACGAAGTTTAAGGTTTTAAGAATTTTGCTTCTGGACAAGCATGTCGCAAGTGGTAGTTTCCCACTAGTCTTAACATACCTTTAACCCATTTCTATGTCCAAAAAAAGCATTTTTCTAGCGGGTGGGTGGGAAACAATAATTCATGGTGATACCATTCCATGTTTGCTAGTGACAGGATTATTTGGCTCATAAATCCCTTGCAAAGATGAAAGCCTTGGCTGTTCACTGCAAGAATTGTAGGAAATCATCAAAGTAATTACTGGTTGGTTGGGACTGCCTGAACATTCTTCGTTAAATGTTACAATCATTTAACTTAATTTAACATGAAGTCATGCAGGATGGTTCTCAAGTGAACATCATATATGTGTTGCAGAGTTGGTATTCAGCAGGTTCTGACCAGTTCTGGAGAACCAATAGCGGAAGTTTTTGAGTAGCTCAGAGAACCAGCAAATACCACCTCTGACTGGCCCCATCCCCATCTATTCTCTGCCTCCCAAGTCTCAGCTGATTGGGAGGGAATGGGGATTTTACAATATCCTTCCCCCTGGATTGAGGAAGGAATGGAGATTTTGCAGTATCCTTCCCCCTGGAGTGAGGAGGGAATGGAGATTTTGCAGTATCCTTCCCCCTGGAGTGAGGAGGGAATGGAGATTTTGCAGAATTCTTCCCCTGGAGTGAGGAGGGAATGGGGATTTTACAGTATCCTTCCCCCTGGATTGAGGAGGGAATGGAGATTTTGCAGTAGCCTTCCCCCTGGAGTGAGGAGGGAATGGAGATTTTGCAGAATTCTTCCCCTGGAGTGGAGAGGGAATGGAGATTTTGCAGTATCCTTCCCCTGGAGTGAGGAGGGAATGGAGATTTTACAGTAACCTTCCCCTTGAGTGGGGAGGGAATGGGGATTTTACAGTATCCTTCCCCCCTGGATTGAGGAGGGAATGGAGATTTTGCAGTAGCCTTCCCCCTGGAGTGAGGAGGGAATGGAGATTTTGCAGTATCCTTCCCCTGGAGTGAGGAGGGAATGGAGATTTTACCGTATCCTTCCCCCTGGAGTGAGGAGGGAATGGAGATTTTGCAGTATCTTTTCCCTGGAGTGGGGAGGGAATGGAGATTTTACAGTATCCTTCCCCTTCCACGCCCACCAAGCCACACTCACATAACCAGTAGTAAAAAAAATTGAATCCCACCACTGATATGTTGAAAGGGATGTGCTTTGGTGTAAAGTCATATTTACTTATTTTTTGAGGGTGTAAAGTCCTACAGTGGGTGCCACATAAAGTGGACTCTCTTGCGAGATCTGTATGATGGAAGAAATAGTTTTTTATTTCTATTCACTCCTTTCTTGTCCCCCTCCCATCCATATGGGTACATACATATTTTAGTATGGCAGTTTTACTACTGTTTTTTACTTGATTGTAAAGATGCACTGAAATATTTTATAGGACACATAGGATGGTTGATTGCACCATAAAATAGTTGTGTTATTTGACTTGTTGGAGAAGTGCTCCTAAAAGACTAGGGATTTAAATGTTTTTGAGCAAGAGTTAAGTTGTTGTGTATTTAAGCTAATTAAATAAATATCATGCAAAAATATGGAAATTAGAAAAGCACCTTGCTGTTAAGACATTCCACGAATTTTATCTCCAGGCTGTTAAACCATCATTAGTAACCAAGTTGGGAGCTATTTCGCTATACAGTTTTTTGCACTGTTTGCATTAGAAGCAACATTATCTTTCAGAGAATAGTCTGCCCACAGATACAGCCCCTTCCAAATACCATTTATAATTAAAACACGTTCAAATACATTTCACAGTTTATTGATAGAGAAAATGAGCATCTTACCTTCACCTGTTCCAGCCGAGAATTAGGAAGCACTTTGGACCAGATAGAACGGCACGAAACGAAAACACCCTGGCCGAGCTTCAGGCAAGCGGGCAGTTTGTTTTTATTATTTTTCTAAAGCCCCCCCTGGGTAGGCGATTTGAAAGCTGTACAATTTTAAAGCAATTAAATAAAACGAGGCTCGTTGGCCCAGAAAAAACAGACACACGAAGAAACAATGTGATACGTATTGTAACTGTCAGAGCTCCAAACTCTGTTTGATGCCCCATAACTGGCCCAGAAGGCTGGTTGGGTTTAGGAAGAGTTAAGGAAGAGTCAGGCTGGGCATCTTGTGCTGCATATCAGACATAAATAGCAATAGCAGTAGACTTATATACCGCTTCATAGGCCTTTCAGGCCTCTCTAAGCGGTTTACAGAGAGTCAGCATATTGCCCCCAACAATCTGGGTCCTCATTTTACCCACCTCGGAAGGATGGAAGGCTGAGTCAACCCTGAGCCGGTGAGATTTGAACCGCTGACCTGCTGATCTAGCAGTAGCCTGCAGTGCTGCATTTAACCACTGCGCCACCTTGACAATCGAAGAAGTCCAGAGATATTTCACGAGAAGAGTCCTCCGCTCCTCCGCTCGCAACAGAATACCTTATGCCACCAGGCTTGAAATTTGGACAATTTAGAACTTCTCTTTCTTCGATCCAACCTAAACCACAATAGATACAAACTCAAGGTCAACCGCTCCAAACTCGATTGCAGAAAATCTGACTTCAGCAACAGAGTGGTCAACGCCTGGAATGCTCTACCTGACTCCCTTGTTACATCCTCAAACCCCCCACAGCTTCAACCTTCAACTGTCTACTGTTGACCTCACCCCATTTCTAAGAGGGCCTGCATAAGCGCACCAGCGTGCCTACTGTCCCTGTCCTAATGCTCCCTTGTGTTCGTACTCATTTCATGTATTCGTAATCATGTCCACACACTTATACCTGTTATCTAATTCATGCTTGATGAAATAAATCAATCAAATAAATCTTTCCATGCCAGTCCTGGACCGTATCACTCCTGCAAAAAATGTTCGGCCTTCTCCTGGAATCCTTTTACATAAAGGAAACGTACATTATGCTTTTCTTTTGGGCATCTCTAGTCGTCACTTATAAAGCCCTTCATGGTATTGGACCTGGGTACTTGAGAGACCGCCTGCTGCCAATTACCTCCACTAGACCGATTAGATCCCACAGATTAGGCCTCCTCCGAATCCCATCCGCCGGCCAGTGTCGACTGGCGACTACCCGGAGGAGAGCCTTCTCTGTGGCTGCTCCGACCCTCTGGAACGAGCTCCCCGTGGAGATTCGAACCCTCACCACCCTCCAGGCCTTCCGCAAAGCCCTTAAAACCTGGCTGTTCCGACAGGCCTGGGGCTAAAGAGCTGTTGCCCCTGTCTCGAATGGTATGACTGTCGTGTGTTTTTAAATTATGCATTGTTATGCTTTGTTTTTTAAAATTCCTTTTTGTCTGTATTCCCCTTCCCTGGTTGAGTTGTGAGCCGCCCTGAGTCCCCTTCGGGGGAAAAGGGCGGCATATAAATGAAATAAACTGAACTGATCTCCCGGGCGTTGAGTTTCTCATGGTTGGTCACTCAGCAGTTGTCCAACCTCCCATGAAATGTATATTCCTATGAAGAAGATGCTCAGATGGATTCTGGTTCCGCTTTGTGGCACGTGGCTCTCAAAAGCCAAGTGCCAAACAAGCTGTAAATGGATGTAGAGCGCTTCCCAGCGCTAGATTCTTGGTAGAATTTTATCTCTTTTCTATTGATATTCAGCCAATGCCTACAGACATGAATATGCACCAACCCGCAAAATGTATTGTATTTGTAATCTTCTGTTCTGCAGGGACCAGTTCTGGCTGACTTGCGAGCTCTTCTTTGTCCCCAGATCGGAACGCAAACACATCTCCTCTTATTAGATTTAACCAGCATGTAATTTTACATTTGTGTTGATGCTAATTTTAGGAAACAGCTAGTTTCACACACGATGCTATGGCCTAGGAGTAAATAATTTAGTCTGCCCACCGATGTAGGGAAGTGTTTGTTTCATCTGTTTTAAGGCCATCTCCGTTGCGAAACGGGGGCAATCGCATGATAACAGAAATTAAAAATAACCATACAATAGTGAAAACAAATAAGCGGCATCTCGCAGCATATTGGGGGAAGAAGAACAAAACCAGGCTATTATCAACGATAAAATCAGGATCTAATGAGTCCATCAAAGGGATGGAGATTTTCAGAAATGGTGCCCCCTGGAATGTCCTTGGTTGTTGTTGTTTTTTTGCAGATGTTTCATTACCCAAATAGATAATATTATCAGTGCTAGAAGGGAGTGGAGTTTGGGAAGAGGAAGAAAAAGAAGAAGAAAAAAGAAGGAAGGAAGGAAGGAAGGAAGGAAGGAAGGAAGGAAGGAAGGAAGGAAGGAAGGAAGGAAGGAAGGAGAACCATGGGGCCCTTGGCAATCTCTGAGCTTGGTTGTTTTCTTGAAGATATTTCATTACCGACTAAGCAATATCATCAATGCTAGAAGGGAGTGGAGTTTGTGGGAGGAGGAGGAGGAATAACTGTGGGGTCCTTCGTATTCTGAGCTTAATTGTTTTCTTGAAGATATTTCATTAGCCCACTAGGTAACATCATCAGTGCTAGGAGGAAGTGGGATTTCTCTCATTTTATAAGTTATAGTGGCTTGCCTTGTCAGTGTCGATGGGAGGCTGTTGTTTACTGTTAGTTTGTTCATCTGAATTGGCAGCTCCTCGATTAGGATATTGTTTACTTCTTGATGGTTGGTCTAGTATTAATCTTGATATTAATCTCTGCTCATCTGGGTGTTTGATGGCTGGCCAGGAAGTTTCCAGTCTTGGCTCTAAAATCATAATTCTCTCACTAACCTTCAGAGAGACAACCAGCCCTGGGGTTCTAGGCGATAACTTCCTAAATCATGATTGCAAAAGGAATGGAAAAAGAATTAACTGGCAAATGAAACCTTTGCGGGGAAATAAAAAAAGAAAGGATCTCAGTGCTGGGTATTATTTTGTGTCAATTTGAATCCATCAAGAGTTATTTCTTGCAAACTGTGAAGTGCCAGTGTAGGCAAAGCAAGCTTTGAACACAGATATTTATGCAGGAGAAATCAAAATGGAATCTGCACTTGGGCTTTATAAATTCAGATAAATGAATCTCTCCAGTTATATCCTGCTCATAGTATATTTTAATTTCCCTCCCTCTATTTCATAGTATTTAGAATTTTCTCACTATTAAGGGGAGGGGGGGGGTTTCTAAAAGTATGCAGTATTGATCCCGGTTGGTTTGCATTAATCACAGTGACAGAATGCAGATTAGATCTGCATCAGGTTCTATTGAACTGATTCCAAAACACAAGGAAGAAGCTATTAGGGCAAGGTAGTAATTGGACAAACTGATTGAAGATGGGATGACACAGAAGATATGATCTATCTATGATGAATCATAGATATCCCACCCCCCACCAGTAATTCTGGAAGTTGGAACAGTATCACCAGTGGGTAGATCTCTTTATAGAATATAGAATAACAGAGTTGGAAGGGACCTGAGAGATCTTCTAGTCCAACCCCCTGCTCAGGGAGGAAACCCTACGCCACTTCAGACAAATGATTGTCCAATCTCTTCTTAAAAACTTCTAGTGCTGGAGCATTTACAACTTCTGGAGGCAAGTTTTTCCACTGATTAATTGTTCTGACTGTCAGGAAGTTTCTCCTTAGTTCTAAGTTGCTTCTCTCCTTGATTAGTTTCCACCCATTGCTTCTTGTTCTGCCCTCTGGTGCCTTGGAGAATAGCTTGGCTCCCTCTTCTTTGTGGCAGCCCCTGAGATATTAGAACACTGCTGTCATGTCTCCCTTAGTCCTTCTTTTCATTAAACTAGACATACCCAGTTCCTGCAACTGTTCTTCATATGTTTTAGCCTCCAGTTCCCTAATCCTATTTGTTGCTCTTCTCTGCACTCTTTCTAGAGTCTCCACATCCTTTTTTCATTGGTCAACCTGTTCTTAGAAGTGTAGAGGAGAGGTTTGTATTATTATTATTATTTTCAGATCCATGTGGTTAAAAAGGAATGAAGCTCTCTAAGCCAAAATCATATAGTTATTGACGTCTGTATAGATTAAGATGGAAGAGGTTTTTAACCTACTCAAATGCATCTTGTTGTAGGTAACTTAAAAAAATACTGCTTTCTTCCCAAGTTGTCACCACTCTCCACACCTTCCCCAAAGCTTTCTCTCCGGCAAATTCTAGAAATTAGTGTAGCCTTAAAAGGTTAATGGCTGCAAAGCACATTTGATGACATAAAACAGTAACAAAAAACCAGTACAATGTAGAACTGTCTGTCTGAATCATTTGTGCAACCAGAAATTTACACAGGATAAATGGGATTGACCTAGAGAACAAAAAGCGAAATGTGTTGCTTCTTGATCACATTCAAACAGATTTTATTTTACTTTATACCCTGCAAATCTCACTGGTTGGTAGGATAAGTGTTTTTTTTTTTTTCTATCTCCAGTTCCAGGAGTTCCAACTTCCAAGATCAGAGATTTAGAAAAGTTGAGAGGAGCAGAAAGTTAGGAGTAATCCAGTTATCTGTGCATCATCTTTCCTAGTGCAGCTCTCCAATAGGAGTTTTCTTTAAACAACGCAGAGATATTCCACAGTTAACCCTTAAAATATATGCCTCCCCTTTGACAGATTTCAATGCCATTCTCTTGAAGTACCTTGTTTTCCCCAAAGGCCTTTTTTTGCAAATCCCAGTGTGACAGGAAATAAAATATATTGATGGTAGCATTTTTTTTTTTAGCCTTTCTGTGTAGAGAAACAGAAGGAAGCTTTTAAAGTCATTGCAAACGCTGCAGTGCATGGTACTTGAATAATGCCACAGGACAGGCAAAAGGCTTTTTTGGGGTAATATAATGGTACAGAAATCCTTTGGAAGAGAGGGCTGTTGTATCTATAGGTGAACCTTAAGGGGGGCGATGCAACTTCCAACTGTTGCAAGCTCTTGGCCCTTTCAGTTGGGAATTATGCACTCTTGTTTTATTTATTTATCTATTAAATTTATGTGCTGCCCCTCTCCCCAAGCAGGCAATTCTGGGCAGCTTTATGGAGGAGAAAGAGCAACCGTGACACGAATTTGCTGCAAAGGTCCTTTCCGTACTCTTTTTAAACATCTCCCTGCAAAACTCTTTAGCTGCTTAAAAACTTGTTTTTGGAAATAAGTTCATTGGCAGTTTCTCATTAGTTTTTTTTCCCCCCTTGCAGTTCTTTCCTCCCCCACTCCTCGCTGCTGTCATGTTTCGCCTGAATAAACTGATTCCAAATCATATTCGGTTGGAACGGAATTACAAAACACATTTTCTTTTTCTTGATAGCTTACAAATAAGATATGTCAATCGGAATCTCCAACCAAGACTAGTCTCTGGGCAGAAATATATCCCGCCCCCACCTGTTTGAAAGGAATATCTGTATATCTGAAAGAGAAAATCTTAGTTGAAATGAAAATCTCTGATTAAGAACAGCAACTGCTAAGCCTAAATCACTGGTTGGGTCCCTGCTGCCTGTTAAGTTGTAGTTTATGATGACGTCTGGGTTCACACAACCTGATAAACCCCAATCAAACCATGTTATAACATATGATGGGTATGTTGTGGCCTGCCAATGGCCAGCAGAGCTGGCAGCAGAGTCGGACAGTGAGGAGGTTGGGGGGGAACCTGGGCCAGTCCTGGGGGCTGAGGAAAGCTCAGACGAGGGCTCTGTGTCGGAGGCAGAGAGGGAACTAGACAGCAGTGAGGCAGAGGAACAGTTGGAGCCTGTTCCCAGTGTGCGCATGCGCAGAGCTGCTAGAAGACGAGAACAACTAAGAAAGCAGGGTCGACTTGGAAATGGTGATTGGAGGTGATTGGCCCCTCCCACAGGGAACAAAAGAGGAGCGAATGGGGAGGGGGCTTTTGAAGGAAACAATTTGTTCATTCAGTTGTGTCAAGTGTCGAAAGTTCTGTTTGTGACTATAAGAGGCTCTGTGCCAAGTTTTGCCTCGCCCAGTGTTTGGAAACTAGTTATCTGGCAGCACTCCAAGCGAGATAAGTTTCGTGTGGATAAACATTCCTCTGAAAGGCTGTTTGCTAAGCCTTCCTGACTGTGAAGGAAAGGAATTCAATTCAAGGGATTTTGCCGGGACCAAGACTCCACTCCATGCTTTTTAAGGGATATTCTGCTTTTGAGCATGAAGTTTCTCTTATGGGCCAAACAGAAATTGTTTGTAACTACACACAATACAGTGAATCCTGGTACAAGCCAGAAGCCTTCTGAACAACTCTTTCCTTCTTAGTCTACATGACGGTAGATCGCCAGATCTACCACATAGGTTGCTATCTCCCTCCAACAATCAGGTTTGGCGCAACTTTTTTCATCTCAAATAATAATAATTGAAGTATGCAACTGCAAGAGGGGTCCCGACCCCACCAGTGTAATGCCCACCCCAACCCCAATCTATAATTAATTTTTCCACAATATGTTTTCAATGGGATTTATTAAAATCAAGAACAGCTACCAATGCAAAATTTAATTTATTAAAAAGCATGCTGTCGAGCATCTTATAATCAGCCCTGTTTTTTACCTCTAGGATTGGAGATTTGCTAAAGCCTCTTTATTATCAAACCTTAGATAGTCTAACATACATTTTCCATATGAGTAAGGCCTTTTCTCCTGGCTTAGTGATATCACTTACCGATTTGCCACAGAAACATCCCAATTTGCCTTTCATTCTAATAGTAAGATTGATAAACCCTCCGTGTTCATTAACTTCCTGTTGTAATGAAGCATCTAATATAACATGGGTGATTGTCATTCATAGTAACGTTTGGCTTTTTATCCAACTGTGCATGAATAGCACAATTAAACATTTGGTACATCCCTCGTTTAGGAAAAAAAACTGGCCTTTTAGGGGCCACCGATTGAACAAATTTCTAATTTTCCATTCAAAAGGTTTGGCTGGCAAGCGAGTTTTTTATTTGTCCTTCATGGAAAATAAAAAAAGGCCTAATGTTAATTTGCCTTCTCTCCCCCCCCAACCTAATAGTAGACGCAATTACTCCCAAGTATGTAAAATGAACAAATGCCGTATAATGGGGGAACAAGAGCGTTCGTGTTAAATGGATATGAAAAGTAAGCTTTGCAGAACAAGTCATTTTAATTTGCTCTGCCATAGCAGGAATGGAGAGGGGCTGGATGTTTGTTTTTGGAAATTTAATGGCCACCTGACAACATATTTCTCTCAACCAGGTTTCCTACTGCTGCTATTTATCCCCCCCCCCATTCAGTTTATATCCCACCTTTCCACTCAAAGCAGCTTAAAACGTTTTTTTTTAAATCCCCAAAGTTCAAAGAACACAAAGATTAGAAAGGGTTTTTTTAAAAAAAGATTCTGTTCAACCTTCGAAGGACAGCAGAAGAGAGATAGCTGTCCCCTTCAGCCTAGATGATTGAGCCTGCAACCACAGAGGGACCCTCAAAGGTCCTCTTTGCGGGCTCTTAATAGGTTTATACTCAGTGAGTTTTTACTCACTGGAGAAGAGCCTAATGCTGGGAATGATGGCGGGCAAAAGAAGAAGGGGACAGCAGGTTCCACTGATTCATTGTTCTAACTGTCGGGACATTTCTCCTTAGTTCTAAGTTGCTTCTCTCCTTGATTAGTTTCCACCCATTGCTTCTTGTTCTGCCTTCTGGTGCCTTGGAGAATAGCTTGACTCCCTCTTCTTTGTGGCAGCCCCTGAGAGATTGGGACACTGCTATCATGTCTCCCCTAGTCCTTCTTTTCATTAAACTAGACACACCCAGTTCCTGCAACCATTCTTCGTATGTTTTAGCCAGGGTTTTTAGTACCATCAAGTGAGTTTGTGGACACCTGTTGTAAAATATGAGTTTTAAGCAGTTTAATGCTTGTCAAGATTACATTCTTAAGAAAGTCTCCGTAATGCAAAACTACATATTACGATGAAAGGGTTGTGTTCATTTCTCTCGTAGTTCTGTAGTTTGTTGATCTGGTGCCAACCCAGATGGTATTTAACAGATAAGCTATGTGCTTTAAAAAAAAATGTTATACTAATAAACTGGGAAACAGAAGCAAAAAGTGTATACTTCTCAATGTAACAGATCCGGCAGAAGTGAAATTCCTTACACCAGATGGAACTGAATCGATAAAAATCTTAAAAGTAATTATATAGGACGTGCAAACAGCTGACAGGTTTAAGTGAAATGCTCAAGGTTTATGTAATGAATATTCATTTAAGCTTATAGTTTAGTGGGAACCGTCTTAACAAGTGCTTAATTGTGAAGCTCCCAGGGGCTTTTTAATCCTATCGTGATATTCCCCTTCCTTGCTAGTCTTTCTTCTCGGCTGGTAATCAGAGTCGGAATCTCTTCTCCAAGATCTCTGGAAGGTCCTTCCCGCCCCCCTCTCTTCTATTCAGTTGAGTCTCATTCTTGGGCAAGTCCCTGCAGTTTCCTTGACAAAGTTTTCCAGAAAGGATTTGTCATTGCTGCCTTTCTAGGGCTGAGAGAGACTGACTGGCTCAAGGCCACCCAGCCAGCTTTCATGGCCAAGGCGGGACTTGAACCCAGGGTCTCTCTTTTCTAGCCTGATGCTAGATCAGGGGTCGGCAACCTTAAACACTCAAAGAGCTACAAAAGTCCTAACCGGAAGCCCGCCCGTTCAATTCTGAAGCTGACCGGAAGTCTGGTTCCCCCCACCATAGAGTCTCTTCCTAGCGCGGCATCCTTTTTCCTCTACCTGTCCTAACTGAAAGCCTCATCAATTGTGGAGCTGATCGGCGACAGGGAGCTGCAGCAGAGGGAAGAAAGAGCCACATGCGGCTCCAGGGCCGCAGGTTGCTGACTTCTGTGCTAGATGAAACTGGCTTTCTTACTCCTCTTGTTAATAAGGCACTTAGGGCTGTGCACACGCTACACTTTGTAGATTTCGTACCGCTAATTTGTTTAATGCTTTAGTTCACACCCAGCTATTGTTGCCTTTCTTTTGTTCTGGCAACGGCGAAGGGGGACAAGTTTGGCTTCTTAAATGAGGGTATAATTTATTTAAAAAGCAGATGGCAGTTTGCAATAGCGCTCAGTTGCAACTTGTGGAGGAAAAGAGATTTCTTTTTCACTTTCCTTGACAGTCCCTCATTGACCTTGATACTTCCAAAGACCTACTCTTAAGTTTGCTATCTTTACCTCTTTTTTATTTACATCTCATCTTTTCTGTGTCTTGGAATAAAAAAAAAAAAAAAACCCAAGAAATTATAGTTAGCACGTCCCCTGAAGAACTAAAACGTAATCATTCCAGTCACTGAATATGCCAAAATTATAGTGGTGATAATATGCCATCTGCACCGAAGAGGAAAATCAGTTTAAATCAGCCCCTGTGAGCTTTAGTAATGTTTCCAAAAAAAAAAAATCTTGAAGATTGAATCTGAAGGGGACTTTGCTGACAAGATCCTTCATTAAAAAAATGGGCAGTTGGATGTGCCACAACAAATACAATCCAGAGCCCGGAGTGAGGTCCTTGGTGCTCTCTGAACTTGGTTCAGACATTTCATTACCTAACTAGGAAACATCATCAGTGCTAGAAGATTTTGCTCTTTGTTTATATACTAGTGGCTTGCCATATATCAAATGAGAGCAAACCTCACTCTCTTCCAGCACTGATGAGGTTACCTAGTTGGATCATGAAACATCTGCAAAGATACAACCAAGCTTAGAAGGACCCCATAGTCGTCGTCATCCTCCTCCTCCAAACCTCACTCCCTTCTATTATTGATGCCGTTACCTAGCAGGGTCATAAAACGTCTGCAAGAAAACAACCACACTCAGAGAGCACCAAGGACCCCATAGTTGTCTTCCACCTCTTCCTTCCTCCTCCTCCTCCTCCTCCTCCTCCTCCTCCTCCTCCTCCTCCTCCTCCTCCTCCTCCTCCTCCTCCTCCAAACCTCACTCTCTTCTATTATTGATGGTGTTACCTAGTGGGGTCATAAAACATCTGCAAGAAAACCACCACACTCAGAGTGCACCAAAGGCCCCATAGTTGTCATCTTCCTCTTCCTCCTCCTCCTCCTCCTCCTCCAAACCTCACTCTCTTCTATTATTGATGGTGTTACCTAGTGGGGTCATAAAACGTCTGCAAGAAAACCACCACACTCAGAGTGCACCAAAGGGCCCATAGTTGTCATCTTCCTCCTCCTCCTCCTCCCCCTCCTCCTCCTCCTCCTCCTCCTCCTCCTCCTCCTCCAAACCTCACTCTCTTCTATAATTGATGGCGTTACTTAGCAGGGTAATAAAACGTCTGCGAGAAAGCCACCACGCTCAGGGTGCACCAAAGACCCCACAGGCATTACTTGGCTTGGCACCAAGTTTTAATTCGATTAATTTAACTGGTTTTAACTGGTTGAATTTTATATTTTTAAAAGCGATCCTCCCCAGCGTTGACGCCTTTCTGGCCAGCTTCCTAAGATGGGATGGAGCCAGACATCAGTTCCTGTGCTTCAGCCCTGCAGTGGAACCTGAAAAATGAGGAATAAATTTTCGGGGCATAAGGATGCTATTCTTAACTGCCAGGGCTTGGAGCCCCTTGTCACTCGTCCCCCCCCCTCCAATCATCGGCTCACTGGGCGTCCTACGATTGCTCCCAAAAGGCAGAAGGCTTGTTTGCTGTTAGGAAAGGAAACTCCCTCCTGGCTCCCACTTCCAGATACACCCTCTTGTCCAAAAATAAAATTTCAACCCACCCACCAAAAACAAAAGAGATTGTTTTTCCTCATATGGAATATCCTGTCTCTCTTCCTCGCCTTCCAGTTTGATTTCGTTAATAAACATCTGAAGTTCTAAAATGGGGCTTGATGCAGAGTTCCTGGGAATACTGTCTGGCAGAAGACAAAGGTCAGACTCTTGGCTAGGTTGCAGGCAACAATCCTTGGACTGTGGCCAGCAAAGGGGAGGGGGGGAACAAACCCCAAGCTGTTCATCAATAGAAATTTATTTCTTTTGTTCCTTCAGGTTCTGGCAGCAGCCCTGCCTGCTTTTAAAGCTAAGCAGGGACAGCTCGGGTTAGCATTTAGATGGGAGGCCGCTAAAAATATCAGGGCTAGGTTGGCAAACCATTTCCATCCATCCATCCATCCATCCATCCATCTAGCATCTAGCATCTAGCATCTAGCATCTAGCATCTAGCATCTAGCATCTAGCATCTAGCATCTAGCATCTAGCATCTAGCATCTAGCATCTAGCATCTAGCATCTAGCATCTAGCATCTAGCATCTAGCATCTAGCATCTATCTAAAAATGGCTGTGTGTGTGTGTATGTTCCAGCATAACTCTGGAACACCTCCAGCAATTTCAACCAAATTTTGTACACAGATGATTTACTCTCTGCGAACAAATACTGTGGGGGTAAGACACCTTTAACACCCCTCGGGGTGTGTGTTCTGTTAAGATACAGCCTGTTGTGCTTCCGTAAAATGGCTTCTACTGTACAGCACAGTGGAATTGCCAACGGCTTCACAGTACTCCACAAGGGGGCTCCCTCTGGTAAGGGGGAAATCCAACATTAGAAATTATGTTTGGTCTGGACATTTCCCCCCTATAAATAAATACCCAGGCAATGCCGAGTTATCGGCTGGTATTCTTATATTTAAGAATGGTTCCACTTCTTTGGGCCCCTCTCAGTAATTATTGTTTGTCTCTCTGTGTGTATAAAAATGCTACCACGCTGAGTAGCTGCAGGTCCTCCTGTAAACTTAAAGATGCTATTACTGCAGGCTTTAGCTGGAGGCAATAAAAAGCTGTGTGTTTTAATTGTGCTGATTCATCAGGAACCAAGCAATTTTAGGTTTAGCGATGTTTTTAGAGGCTAAATTTAAGGAACGTGAATTTTTTTTTCCGTATTAAAAATGGACCATTAAAACTGAAAATCAAATGCAGTGTAGCTTTATGCTTAAACACACAAGCATACCGACACAAAATTCTTAGGAACATTTTCGTTTACTATTTCTATCTATAGCTCAACATCCACATTAATATTAATAGTGTTATGTAGGGTTTATTTAAACAACCTGACTTATGTAGTTCGGAAATTTAAGCCCAATAATATATGGCATCTCATCCTGATGAGACTCTTGAGAGGGTGTGGATAACCTGATGATTAATTTGTTGAATAGCAATAGCACTTAGCCTTATATATCCCTTCAAAGGGTTTTACAGCCCTCTCTAAGTTTACAGAGTCAGCCTTTTGCCCCCAACAATCTGGCTCCTCATTTTATCCACCTCGGAAGGACAGAAAGCTGAGTCAACCTTGAGCCTGGTGATACTCAAACTGCCAAACTGCAGTCAGCTGGCAGACAGCAGAAGTAGCCTGCAGTACTGCACGCTAACCACTGTGCCACCATGGCCCTTCCTTCCTTCCTTCCTTCCTTCCTTCCTTCCTTCCTTCCTTCCTTCCTTCCTCCTTCCCTTCCCACTTAGCACTTAGACTTATATACCGCTTCACAGTGCTTTACAGCCCTCTTTAAGCCGTGTACAGAGTCAGCCTCTCTTGTCCCCAACAATCCGGCTCCTCATTTTACCCACCTCGGAAGGATGGAGGGCAGTAGTGGGTTGCTCCAGGTTTGGCCCGGATCGGGCGAAGCAGTAGTGCAGGTAACCAGCAGTCAGCAGAAGTAGCCTGCAGTACTGCATGCTAACCACTGTGCCACCACAGCTCAGAATAGCCAGAAATCAGTTAACTTGGTCACAAAAATAATTCCTATGCAAAGTCTTATTGGGTGCGTCAAGCTTTGTTGGGATGAGGGTATAATACGGGTGTATTATACCCTCATCTTATCAAAGTCTTATTGGGCGCGTCAAGTCCTTGGGATGAGGGTATAATACGGGTGTCCAACCTTGGCGGCTTTAAGACTTTTGGACTCAAACTCCCAGAATTCTGCAGCCAGCATGGGGAATTCTGGGAGCTGGTAACTCCCTGGTATAAACCCTCCGTCTTTGTTCCGAAAAGGCATTGTGGAGAGTAGGTGTTTACAAAGAAGCTTTCTAGCTAATGCATAAAAACGGTCCCAGCCATTATAACCATTTATTTAAAGTAAGCTCCTAGTGATGGCTCTGAATATAAATCCCGCTCTAGGTACACAGTTTTGTAAGTCTGTATGGATGAGCTTCTTCCATTCCCTCTTTCTGAATTAAATATATTTGCTTTCCATTAGAACCATCTAACCAAACTGCGAATCCTGGATGTTTATCTGCTTTTAGTGATGATTTAGCATATTAGTTTTTCAGAAGTGGAATATTGTACTGTTTTGTTGTTAACATGTTCTATTGAGTGGAACCAAAAGAAAAGAAAATCTAATTCCTCACTTCAAAAAGAACTCTGCCATCCATTGCAAATAATAATAGAAATAGATGGTGCTCTCTTATTATTTTTTCCCCCTAGCAAATCACTCCATTGTTAATACTTCTGCAGTTTGTAACTCTGAGCTTATTGTTACTGTTTTTAAATATTCATTTCTACACAATGCCAGACAAAACCTTCACAGCCTGAGGAATTTCATGCTACAATTGGGGCGCAACAGTTCAGAGTCCTATTTTGTGTTTCCCTTCCCATCGACATCCGCAAATCCAGGAAAGCCTTCCATGAAAAGAAAGATTATAGAAATTTTACTTTTTAGCCGGAGAAGGTGTGATCGTTCTTTTTTTTTTCTCCTTCCCCCGAAATGAAAGAACTCTGAAAGAACTATCCAAAGTGTTTGTTACAACTAAGAATAGTTCCTAAGGTGACAGCCGATGACAGGCACAATAACGCTCCCGACTTTAAAGTTTTCTCATTTACAACTTTGTGTAGCCCTTTGCTTTTTCGAAAAGTGACAAAACTCTGCCTCTGTCTTTGATGTACACTTTGAAAGGGGAAGCTTGATTGCGAGCCAGGGTTTCAAAGACAAATCGGGTACGCGCTTCAAATGTACACAAACTATTATTTCTGCTTTCTGCCAACTCGCCAAGTTCCATTGTTGTGCCATTTATCAGGTGAAGGACCTGCTATTGTGAGTAGGAATGCTTACTTTTTTTCCAACTAATGCAGGGAGGAATTTCAAAGCCAAGTTTGTTTAGGAAAAAAATATGCCTGAGCTCTTAATGGAAATAAAGGGGTTTTATTTTATTTTTTTTAAAAAATACTTTCACCAAGAGAACTGACTGTACCTATTCTTCCCTGCTCTATAAATCTCTGCCAAACGGGATCGTTTCATGTTACGCTAGAGGCGTGCACAATTTTCTTAGCAATGTTTGAGCCGCCAAATCTTTTGCGGGCTGGCATTTTCATTAGGCAGGGTGCTCGGATTATCTCAGGTGGCATGCCCACGGATTCTCCCCGTGGCAGGGCCAAGCTATGAACGCTAGACAATTTGAATCCCACCACTGCAGTACACCCGATCCCCGTGATGGCGAAGCTGTGGCACGCATGGCACAGGTGGCAGACAGAGCCATCTCTGTGGGCACTCGAGGCATTGCCTTGTCAGTTTCAGTGCACATGTACATGCTGGCATGCTGACTTTTGGCCTTGATTTCCGGCCGTTCTTTGCCCTCTGGAGGCTTCTGGGAAGCCTCCTGAAGTCTCCGGAGAGCAAAAAACAGCCCAATGGGCAACCCAGAAATCCATTCCCGAACTTCTAGTTTGCATGTTGGACTGTTTTTTTTTCCCCCTCCCCAGGCTTCTAGAAAGCCTCTGGAGCCTGGGGAGGGCGAAAAACGGACCTACCGGCTGCACCGGAAGTTGGAAAATGGGCGAAAAAGGTTCGCCATCACTGCCCTATCCTCTAGTAGTACCGATGATGATATCTAGTTTGGTAATGTAACGTCTGCAAGAAAACCACCAAGGACCTCATTATCCAATCCTGATCTACAAATAGAATCTTTTCATGAAATAAGTTTCAGTTCCCAGTTTAGCCAGTTGGGCTAAAGCACGAGGAAAGATTCCATTCTGTGTTTTGCCTTGTCATATCTTGGGTGTAATAGTTGGAGTTTTGAGCCACAAGTTTTCATAATTGTCCTGATTAGCATGTTTCTGTTTCTCAAACTTGCTGCATGTGGTAACTTGGTGGGTGAGAAATAATCTATAATTGGGATGGATTCTAAAGCTGGAGAACCTGTTTGGCTTGGCTTCCATTTTCACTGGACTTCATTGCAGGAAACAGTATCATTTAATTAACCTGTCATTTTCTTTGGTGTATAATTGCCAAGTAATTTATGGCTGTTATAACAAACTTCCCCTTTACTTGTTTCTGTACATTTTCTTACCTTGGTTCCACCTCCAAATAGGAGATCCTTCCTGTAACCATAACAGTTCTGAGTGCTCTCTGGGTATATAAATTGGAGCCCTACTTTTGAAGTCCAACAGAACTTACAGTACTTGTTTTACAAGGGATTATTCTAAGAATTGTGTGTTTCGACAGCTTTTAGACTGGGACCTGAATTTTCTTTCCTGGTGCAGCATAAATATGTGCCTCTTAATGTTTTTCCCTTATATTATATTTCCCCTAAAATTGTGAAAGAAGAGCATTGGTTTCAGCCAGAGGTGGCATTCAGCAAGTTCTGACCAGTCGGTAGCAGAAATTTTGAGTAGTTCAGAGAACTGGCAAATACCACCTCTGACTGGCCCTGCCCCCATCTGTTCTCTGCCTCCGGAGTCCCAGCTGATCAGGAGGGAATGGGAATTTTGCAGTAATCTTCCCCTGCCACGTCCACCAAGCTATGCCCACAGAACCGGTAGTAAAATTTTTTGAATCCCACCACTGATTCCAGCACCACCAGAAGAATCAAGATAGTTCAGCCATATAACAAGCCTTCCTCTATTAGATCGCTTAAGGTAAAGATAAAGGTTCCCCTCGCACATATGTGCTAGTCGTTCCTGACTCTAGGGGGTGCTGTTCACCTCCGTTTCTAAGCTGAAGAGCCAGCGCTGCCCAAAGACGTCTCCGGGGTCATGTGGCCGGCATGACTAAATGCCGACGGTACACGGAACGCTGTACCTTCCCACCAAAGATGGTTCCTATTTTTCTGCTTGCATTTTTTTACGTGCTTTTGAACTGCTAGGTTGGCAGAAGCTGGGACAAGTCATGGGAGCTCACTCCGTTTTGTGGCGCTAGGGATTCGAACCGCTGAACTGCCAACTTTTCTGATTGACATGCTCAGCATCTTAGCCACTGAGCCACCACATCTCCGTCATTATATAGCTTATGTACAGCTAAATTTTGCTCTTCCTCTGTCACTCTCTGGTGGGATCAAAAGGGAATTCCAGGTGAATGCTTATAAAGACCAAAAACACTTTGAGGAATCATCAGAGATCTTATAGCCGTTCCGACTTCTGTAAATGGTGTTTTGTTTTTCAGTTGAATAAACATTTATGCTTTTATGAGCCTAAGGGGTTAACTGAAAACTATCTTGGTTGGTATTAAGTATTTTAAGATGCACAAATGTAGGTTTCACTTCAACTGGGCATTTTAATGTCTTTCTGGTGAGTACATCTGAAACTCTAATAACAATTTACGCTTTGTGAATTTATTGAAGATAATGAATGTCATCACCTTGCACGAGGTATCCAATTACTTATTTTATATATTGTCTAAATCGTTAGATGACTAAAATAGTAAAAAGCTTACATAAAACCAATAGTTCCCCAAAGGTCCTAGAAGGCAAGGCGCTAAAATATTTATCTGTGTCTTTAAAATTACCAATTAAATAGGAGCTTTGGATCCAGGAAACAATATTGCTTCAGGATTTCCTTTAACAAGATAACTTGGTGGCAGAAAAGGTTTCTTTCATGAAAAAAGGACTACATTGCAAAAGCCAGCTGGGGTAGGAATTAAATGATTTATTAACAACGTATTAAAAAATACTGCAGAAGATTGTAAGCAATAGACTTGAAATATCCATAGTCCATTACGCTTAGCACAGATAGCTTAGATAGAACCTTTGGGAGAAATGAGAAATACTACACAGCACTACAAAAGGTCACTTTTCCAGGTATTTTGTACCATGAGAAAGACCTTGGGAGAAGGAGTGAAGTGATGCTGTCTATGGAATGGTCAGATAAGAGACAGCATAGCCCAGTGTTGGATAATGGGCAATGGGAAGAGTCTCAAAAAAAAAAGACCCTTCCTAGTTTCTTGGGCTGTAAAGGGGAATTGTACTTTCAGACTCCAAGATTAATGCCGGTGTTATGAGCTAGACCAGACAGGATTCGTCGAAATGAGATATTCATATTTTGGTAAAGTGACATAAACAGAATCTTGCCAGTTTGAAAGTACAATTTCCCCTCTCTACCCCTGAGTTTTTTGATTGATATTTTTTTTTGGATTGATTTTTTTTAAAATTTGATTGAGGCCTTTAAACTCTGGCACTGGAGAAGACTCCTGCAAGTCTCTTGGACCACAAGGCGATCCAACCAGTCAGTCCTAGAGGAGATCAACCCTGGCTGCTCTTTAGAAGGCCAGATCCTGAAGAGGAAACTCAAAGACTTTGGCCACCTGATGAGAAGGAAGAAGGACTCCGTGGAGAAGAGCCTCATGCTGCGAACGATGGAGGGCAAAAGAAGGAGGATTACAAGGCCATCCAACCGGTCAGTCCTAGAGGAGATCAACCCTGGCTGCTCTTTAGAAGGCCAGATCGTGAAGAGGGAACTCAAAGGCTTTGGCCACCTGATGGGAAGGAAGAAGGACTCCCTGGAGAAGAGCCTCATGCTGGGAACGATGGAGGGCAAAAGCAGAAAGGGACGGCAGAGAAGGAGGTGGCTGGATGGAGTCACGGAAGCAGTCGGCGTGAGCTTCAATGGATGGGAGATGACAGGGAGGCCTGGAGGAACGTTGTCCATGGGGTCGCAATGGGTCAGACATGACTTCGCAAGTAACAACAACAAAAACAAGCCCTAATCCAGTCTTTTTGTTTGGTTTTTTTCTTTTTCTCCTACTTAATTTGGTGCCCTGGGAACTCCCACCCACATGGAATCATCACGGCTGAACTTCGCCTTGAAGGCAAATGGGCTTTCTTATACAGAAATGACTAAAACTTTTCTTATGCCACAGCAAACAGGAGAGAATAAATACAACCATTAAGGAAAGTCTTTGAATATCCTGCCTCTGCTTTAACCATTTATCATTCATTCTTTTTACATTATTTTTTGTGTGTGACTATCCTCTAATCTGTGTTTTGTTCCTTCGGACTATGATCAATACCAACATGCCCACCCCAAATTGGAGAAAAGATGGATGTCTAATATAAACTGCTGGGAATGATGGTTTTATCATTTTTTTAAGGTTTTCTGACTGACAGGTTAGCGTAAGAAAAATGACATTACAGTTGGATTTCTGTAAAATTTGAGCATTGCCTGATTGAAGGCTTTATCTGGATTTAAATTAACTTTGATGATGGATGGCTAAAGAAGTCTGCAAGGGTTTCCATATTTCTGTTTTGGTGTGCATCTTTTACATCCATATCTATAAACTATTGAGTTTGTAAGATTAAAGTAATAGCTTTCAGAAAAATAGATTACATTTTAATTATGTAATCTATGATAGAAAGATAATGAACCGTCTGATTTAAAGATTAGAATGCAGCTATAAAACCATGCTCTAGTACCTGCTTGGCCAGCTAACATTTTAATTATGGTATGTAAGGAAGAAGCATTTGTTTAGATCTCTTCTTTATGTCATCCAACTTGTGTTCATTTATGGCACAAAAAGTGTTTCTCACTTTTCTCATGTTGCAATTTCTTTAATGACTGGGCTTCTTTAATAATCTAATAATACGTTCTGTGCATGAGTAAAGCCATCATATGTGGGGATTGGTCCAGCAGAATGGGCAGTCAACCTGGTTTCTAGTTTGGGGGTGAACCTAGCCAATTGAGGCTTATTCAACAACAGTGGTTAAAAACTGAGCTTCTGCGAGATCTTTGGGAATTGTATCTCTGGGCTCCATGCCTTTGCTAGAGCCTCATTCCAAAGTGTAGAAAGTTTTGGCAAAGGCCAATCCTTCTTGTCATCAATTTCTAAGCAAATTTTGTAGATGTTATATTCTCTGCCTGCGATTCTATATTCACAGAGGACGGAAGAGTCTTCTTTTTTTCTCCAACCTTCAATGTGGACAGTTCAGTTCAGTTCAGTTCAGTTTATTAAATTTATATGCCGCCCTTTTCCCCCGAAGGGGACTCAGGGCGGCTCACAACTCGAACCGGGGAGGGGGATACAGACAAAAGATTTAAAAACAACAACATAACAATATATAATTTAAAACTCACAACAGTCATACCATTCGAGATGGGGGCAACAGCTCTTTAGCCCCAGGCCTGTCGGAACAACCAGGTTTTGAGGGCTTTGCGGAAGGCCTGGAGGGTGGTGAGGGTTCGAATCTCCACGGGGAGTTCGTTCCAGAGGGTTGGAGCAGCCACAGAGAAGGCTCTCCTCCGGGTAGTCGCCAGTCGACACTGGCCGGCGGATGGGATTCGGAGGAGGCCTAATCTGTGGGATCTAATCGTTCTAGTGGAGGTAATTGGCAGCAGGCGGTCTCTCAAGTACAGGGATGAGATACTTTTATTTTTTTTTAAAAAATGAACTCAAGATGAAAAGCAGATGGAATTCTTTCTAGTTTTCCAGACAAGTAGGGTTGGCTTTGACATTCTCCATCCATGTGTCAAGGCTCTGACTAATGAACCCCAAAAGTTGACACCATAGACCTACCCAGAAACACAAAAATATTGGACAAAAATTTGGAAATGGGTGCAAGAAATTACAGGAGAACAGATAAAACACAAACCCGAAATCTTTCTACTGGGAATAATCAAAGGGAAATATACAAAGAAAATTAAGTACATGTTAACACATCTGCTAACTACAGCTAGAATAGCATTTGCCCAATTGCTGGAAACAAAATAATTCCCCCTCGGATGAATTAGTGATAAAAAAACCTTGGATTGTGCAGAGATGGACAAATTAACACTGAAATTAAAAGATAAAGAAGACTCGGAATATTATGAAATTTGGAACAATTGGTACAAATGGCTGCAAAACAAGAATAAAATTAATTAAGCCAAAAAACTATATATATAAATATATAGAGAACTGTGTATAAAGGTGTGTAAATATAGAAGCGAAATATTATATACATGTACAGGTATGATGACATAACAATGTTGATGTAATGACTGTAAGATGTTGTAGAAGGGAAAAAAATAATTTTAAAATCTGCTTAAAAAAAAAAAGTTGACACCGTGACTATTGGTGGGAGTCAAAAAATGATTTACTACCGGTTCTGTGGGCATGGCTTGTGGATGTGGTGTGGCTTGGTGGGCGTGGCAGGGGAAGGATACTGTAAAATCCCCATTTCCTCCCAATCAGCTGGGACTCGGGAGGTAGAGAATAGATGGGGGTGAGGCCAGACAGAGGCGGTCTTTACTGGTTTTTCCGAACTACTCAAAATTCCCACTACCGGTTCTCCAAAACTGGTCAGACCTGCTGAATACCATCTCTGTTTAAACTCCCCACCGTTGCTAGGCAGAGCCCCAGATTAAGAACTTCATTCATTCATTCAAACCAGAACCCAATGACCAAACTCATCCTGAGGGAGAGGTCAAGCACGTTATGAGTCTCAAATCCACTCGTGTCCATAAGACATTTAAGTCCAGCCCACCTTGAACTCCATTGACTCTTAGCTACCACTAGTTTACTTTGAATGTTAGTAGTTGAGATTCCTCTAAAGGGCATTAGCATGTAATGAAACCTCTATTCATTTGAATTGCCTTGGCTCCTGATTTTCTGAATTGACGCCAAAGATGGTCAGATCCTGGAATCAGGAGACAACCACCTCCAAAACCTAAAGCCCCCCACTCTTGTCAAGGTTCAGTCAATCCACTGTTCCCCACCTGGACCCTAGCAGCCCCCAGATACCAGGTTAGGACCCCAACAGCACCCCTTAATTCACCAGCAACACATTAGATTGTGTAGTAAGAAACTCCGATGGCCATTTCCTCACAGGCCATTAGAAGCATGCATTAATTTTAGCCTACTACAGCTTAATTCTACCAATTAGATCATAACAATGTTAGATTTATGCCCAAACAGCTATCTTTTATTCAGTCATGAGAAAAATGAGTGGGGTCCAACTGTCCTATTAATTCATTTCATTCAAGTCTAGAAAATTTCTTATAATTGGTTTGGCAAGTAGCTGGCATAAGATGAGCTGTTAATGAGAAGATAAGTATAGTAATTTCTGCATGATGTAAAACTGCGATTGTTAGTAGGGAGCAATAAGGATTCAGATTATTTTTCAAAGGGCCTCACTTCTTTGTGTGAGTTCATTAACATCTTCAAACATTGTAAATTGAGTTATTTCACACCTGTATTTTTATCACCAGGAGTTAACTCCCCCATCCCAGTCACAAACACTGACAAGTCTCACTAATTAAGTGCCATTAAAGTACTCTGCTATAAACAATCAATTATGACTTAGTCTAATATTCTAAAAAAACACCAGACAATGTCTAATAGCACAGAAAAAGTTCCAATTCTTTTCGTTGTTGTTAGTTGCAAAGTTGTGTCCAACCCATCACAACCCCATGGACAACGTTCCTCCAAGCCTTCCTGTCCTCTACCATCCCCCGGTGTCCATAGAAGCTCATGCCAACTGCTTTGGTGACTCCATCCAGCCACCTCCTTCTCTGCCGTCCCCTTCTTCTTCTTTTGCCCTCCATCGTTCCCAGCATGAGGCTCGTCTCCAGGGAGTCCTTCCTTCTCATCAGGTGGCCAAAGTCTTTGAGTTTCCTCTTCAGGATCTGGCCTTCTAAAGAGCAGCCAGACTGGACCTCCTCTAGGACTGACCAGTTGGATGGCCTTGTAATCCTTCTTCTTTTGCCCTCAGTCTTTCCCAGCATGAGCCTTTTCTCCAGGGAGTCCTTCCTTCTCCTTAGGTGGCCAAAGTCTTTGAGTTTCCTCTTCAGGATCTGGCCTTCTAAAGAACAGTCAGGGTTGATCTCTTCTAGGACTGACCAGTTGGATGGCCTTGCAGTCCAAGGGACTCACAGGAGTCTTCTCCAGCACCAGAGTTTGGCGCTCAGCCTTCCTTATGGTCCAACCTTCACAGCTATCCATTGCAACTCCAGAAAATCTCTTTTGAGACGATATAATTAACAAAGTATATGCACAATCTTTCTTAAAAAGTGTTTTCAGGAAACTCTTGTGCTAATACCAATTTGCACACACATGGGAGATACAATTATTTTCCACACCCATATTTAAGTATTTTTATTCAAAATTAAGATTTGCGGTCGGGATGAAGAAAAAAGTTGTTAATATGGCTAATCAATAATAACGAAACTGCAAGAATTTGTCATCCATTGTGGGGTTTTCCCCCCAAAGCTCTGGATTTTTGGTGTTAATTTTGGGGGCAAGCAATTTCCTGCACAATTTAATGCCACAGAGGCAATGAAAGACGTGTTTTAACAGTGTTTTCACTCTTTTCCAATTAAAAGAAGCTGGTGACTAACAATCAAAATGTAATCACTTCTTGCAACACGTCAATTTATATATATTAGAAACTGCAGACAATAAACCAACCTTAGCGTTCATCCTAAAGGATTGTTAGATGCCGTTCTCAGTTTTTCTAAACACATTTACTAATTGGACTGTGCCATCAACGATGATAATATGCTAGAGACAGATAATTCTATTAAAGGCAAACTCTTCCAATCCCTTGAACTAATTTGCCATCAAGGTTGACTCAGCCTTCCAACCTTCCGAGGTGAGTAAAACAAGGACGCAAATTGTTGGGGGCAAGAGGCTGACTTTGTAAACCAGTTAGAAAGGGCTACAAAGCACTGTGAAATGGCATGTAAGTCTGCTATAGCTTGGAAAGGAAGGAAGGAAGGAAGGAAGGAAGGGAGGGAGGGAGGGAGCCAGAGTGGTTCAGTTGTTACAATGCAGTGTTGCAGGCTATCTCTGCCCACTGCCAAGAGTTCAATCCTGACCAGCTCAAGGCTGACTCCTTCTGAGATGGGTAAAATGAGGGCCCAGATTGTTGGGGCCAAAATGCTGTGGCACACTGTGAAGCGGTATATAAGTCTAAGTGCTCTTGCTATGTTACTAATTTGGGAGAGGAAGTAAAAAAGACAGATCAGGAACGTGGGAATCTGCTGCTCACCCAAGTGATGGACCTAATGACAAAATGCAGGAATGATACTCATCGAAACAAAGACCACAATCACAGTGCAAGCTCCATCCTCTGGTACTTGAGCCAAAGGGCCACTTCAATGTACAGAAGGACTAGAGTTGCAAGTTGACATTTCAAAAGACACCCCCTCCCTCACATTCCATCTCTCTGTCTTCTTTCTTGATGGGATTCAAATAATTTAGCAACCGTTTCTCTGCCCTAATGACCAGCTGGGTAGGCGTGGCTCAATGGTCATGTAACTGTGTGGTCATGGCCAACTCAACATCACTCAGGTTGATGGGCACTTTGCCTTAGCAGTTACAGTGTAATGAGGGTTAAGCAGAGAGGCAGTTTCTGTAAGGAGGGCAGTAAAGATCAGGCTAGAAACAACACCAGTGTCAGCGTTCCAGATACCATGCAGAATTAAATCAGAGTCGAAGGCAAAACTATGCTTAAAGTTTCAATTTAATAAGACAGGCATATTGGCATTGTGCTGTGGGATTCCAACTCTGGAAGTTACATCAGAATCCCACCCAGTTAAAAGTTCATGATCGTGTCCCCACACCCACAGTCCATCACATGGTCCAATCTTCTTCTTCCATGCTGGCGTCTCCACCCAGCTGCTTCCGGTCAGGTGTGAAAGTGTGGAGACAAAGGATGACCTTGACTTCTAGTAAAGAATGAAAATAATACATTCCACAATCCTACTCCTTCTATTCCCCCCTCCCATCGACTATACTTAAAGAGACAGCATAATGAAATAAGAGAAAGTGTGGCAGGCCAAAATTCTAAAAGGAATATAAATGCAGGCCTGACAACCAGAATGTTTCCTTCCTGCCTTCCTTACAGGATTAGCCCTGCAAAGTGGGGAAAAAGACAAAAGGAGATTTCTTCTAACTACCGGTTCTCCGAACTGCTTAGAAAGTTAACAACCGGTTTTTCCGAATAGGTGCGAACTGGCTGAATCCCACCACTGGATAGGCCTCCATTGATGAACACATTGTGAATTTGTTCTCCCCGATAAGAGATGGATATAATAATCAAAGTAACTGACGCAAGGCACAGCCGGTTTCTCCTGCAAAAAGACTCAAGACGTAGGCATTATTGTGCTATTTGAAAGCTCCCTTTGCTTTTCTCAGAAGCCGCAAGGGTGGTGGTGGCGGAGACATGGAATATGTGGGAGCCTTTTGAAAATGACATCTCAAAAGGCTTTGTGAGTAACTAGCTTTGATTGGCTCCCATATGGCCGCTATCAAATCCAGCCTGCCTCCAAGACAGCAATTAGCCGGAAATAAATCTGTCTTTTGGTGAATTACCACAAACATGGTATGGTGTGATTCCATGTTCGTGGTAATTTAATCCTGTAACTGCAATGGTCTTTCTCGTAGGCTAGACAAGTCATTTTAACATCAATAATGGATTACTAAATTGCCCCTTAAGTGAAGGATAGGCTAACAAATCATTTTGGACATATTTAGGTTAATGGTTCTTTTTGTGGATGAGAATTAAAGAGGAAAGAGTGACCATTTACCCTTAATAGTTCTGGAAAGGGTCTTTTTAAATATATATATATTATTGGGGAGGAGAAAAATGATGGTAAACTCCAAGCCATGTTGAGATGACATGGTTCATTAAATCTTCATAATGGCGTTATTGTGCTCTCTTGGTTTTTCTGTACGGTAGAAGATTAGAGCCGAGGTGGCGCAGTGGTTAAATGCAGCACTGCAGGCTACTTCAGCTGACTGCAGTTCGGCTGTTCAAATCTCACCGGCTCAGGGTTGACTCAGCCTTCCATCCTTCCGAGGTGGGTGAAATGAGGACCCGGATTGTTGTTGGGGGCGATATGCTGACTCTGTAAACCGCTTAGAGGGGGCTGAAAGCCCTATGAAGCGGTATATAAGTCTAACTGCTATTGCTATTAGGGTGTTGTTGTTTTTTTAGAAATCTTCTGAAAAATTTAGCTGTTTTCCTCTGGATCGCTGACATGAATTTGGTTCTCTTTGGCTTTAAATCTTTTTCAGGAATATTGCTTATATTAAAGACAAGGTTTCAAAAACTAGAGAACGCTTTTAAGGAGGCAAACTAAATTAAGATTGCTAAATGTGGCAGATCTGTGTGTGTGTGTGTGTGTGTGTGTTTGTGTGTGTGTGTGTGTGTGCATCATTTGTAGGACCAAAAATAGAGATGGCGTTTCTTCAGAACCGCATTGACTTTCTGACAAATCCTCTCTCGCAAAAGGAGGATAATTTAAGAAAAGAATTCAATGACAAACGGCTCTTGTGTATCTAAACATTTCGAGTGTAAACGTAATATATACACTTGTTGCAAAGTGCTGAAAATCAGTTATTTCCCAGTACAGATATAACGCCCATTGAGCTCGTGATTTATATTTGGGAGTGCACTGTAAATATGGGAACTATAGATTCATGATTAAGGATATCATTTCAAAAGCCATTTGCAGACATATGAGTAGAACTCCTGAAATTAATTTTCTTTCTCGTCCTGCCCCCATAATTTGTTACAGGTTTTCAGCTGAAAGCGTGGTTTCTTTGGGAGGAAAGGAGAGCTCTGTTATTTACAAGTAGGTTGTCATAGCAAAAAAAATAAAATAAATAACAATAAAAGAAACTCGATAGAAATCCAGACAAATGCAGAAAACATTTGTTCGCCTCTTTTAAGTTGTACGAATGAACAGGAAAATGTGTTTGACTTGAAGACGGGAAAAAAGGACCACATTGCAGTTCAAAACTATCTATTTGGATTGTTCACGATTTTGGCCAAAAATATTCTTGAGGATCTGGGTGGCGTCAAGTTGAGGATAGACACAATGAATGACCTCAGCCCAAAAGCTGAGAAGTAATGCTAATCGTGATGATGTCACCTAGTTGGGTAATGAAACATCTGCAAGAAAAGTTCAGAGAACACCAAGGATTCCACAGTTCCTCCTCCTCCTCCTCTTCCTCTTCCTCCTCCTCCTCCTCCTCCTCCTCCTCCTCCTCCTCTTCCTCCTCCTCCTCCTCCTCCTCCTCCTCCTCCCCCTGCACACCCCACTCCCTTCTAGCCCTAATGATATTACTTAGTTGAGTAATGAAACATCTGTAAGAAAACAACCAAGCTGAGAGCGCACCAAAGACCCCACAGCATTACTTGGGTTGCTGTCAAGTTTCTTTTTCATATTTTATGTTTGAACGTTATAGTCTTTAAACTGATTTTATACTTCTTTTACTTTTTAAATGGGAGCCGCTCAGAGTTAGTTGAAAGAAGGGCAGCTGTGCCAGTGATTTAGTTAAATAAGTCAATGAAATAAAATAATGCATTCAAACCGTCTGATCATAGTCTGGTTTGGGGCGTTGTGAATGATCTAGAATTTATTCCATTCTAATTAGGCCCGATTTCCCAATAGACTTTAAAGAAGAGTCCCATTAGAAGCAGGAAAGGACAGGCTTTATTCTACATGTGGAAAGAGAGATTATTTTTCTCTTCTCTTTTCTACAGTATGTCAAGCTGGAAATGGGAAGGGAGATTAAGCTGTAGGATCTAGGGGACTAAAAGGCCTCTGTACTCTCCTCCACTCCCAAGCATGACAAAGGTTGGCTTAAGCTACTAGTGAAGTTGCTAGCAGTGACTCTGAGTTGGATTTCTGCTATTATTAATTCAGTAATGCATTTCACACTGTTATCAATTATCTTTTCCCAGGGATCTCCTGAAGTTGCAGATGGAGAAACCCATTGTGGTGGTAAAATTCTATATATGGTTCTTTGAAACCAGTAATCTTCCCCTCCGCGTTCATAAATAACCAAAATAACTTAGGTATTCAGCTTTGAAAATGCTGACGGTTAAACAAACATTTTATCATTCTAGAGATTTTGACTTTTGGGAATGTAATGAAGCATACTTTTCTTCTTCTTCTTCTTCTTTTTTTGTGTGTGCAATACTTACGGAACAGCGAGAGGCTGCTAAATAGATGTAGCAAACCATGAAAATGTGACATTTGTTGCCGGCATGACAACATGGCATTCCTCCCTATGGATATAGTGTATTTTAAGCTCCTTGGAAGTACGTGTTATGGATCCATGTGGAAAATGAAAGTCGCATTCCCATTTTTAATATGGCCTAGCAGGGTTCCACATATTGTATTATTCTCCCTTTCAATTTACCTTGTAGTTGTGCCTATTTTTACATTTTTTAAAAATCCCTCCCACCTTCCTCTCTCTCTCTCTCTCTCTCTCCCCGTCTTCTTTGCTGCTTCTCCTAAATTAGCAACTCTGGAGTCAGTATGACATTAATAAAGGGAAGGCAAATGCGACCTGTAAAATCCCCACTGGTATAATTAGAGAGCATGGCAGCCCTTGAATGAAATCATTCTGTTGATAGGTATGGAGGCAAAAAGTTTGCCTACAGTGGCTTTGCAATTTCTCTAACAAGGCAAAAATGCATTAAAAAAAAAGTTTGTAATAAAAACACAGAGCATCTGGTATACACTTTCGCCCATCTTTATCCTACTTACAGGGCTTTAATGGGGTTGAGTTGCTAAATGAGCAGGTTTAATTGTTGTGCTTTATTCGGGTGTCTTGTAGGCGACACCTGGAGACTCTGTGAAGCACCATTGTTAGGGCTGCATCTCAGTTGGTTTTGAATGACTCTACTTGGACTGCAAGGCCATCCAACTGGTCATTCCTAGAGGCGATCAACCCTGACTGCTCTTTAGAAGGCCAGATCCTGAAGAGGAAACTCAAAGACTTTGGCCACCTGATGAGAAGGAAGAAGGACTCCCTGGAGAAGAGCCTCATGCTGGGAACGATGGAGGGCAAAAGAAGAAGGACTGCAAGGCCATCCAACTGGTCAGTCCTAGAGGAGATCCAGCCTGGCTGCTCTTTAGAAGGCCAGATCCTGAAGAGGAAACTCAAAGACTTTGGCCACCTGATGAGAAGGAAGAAGGACTCCCTGGAGAAGAGCCTCATGCTGGGAAGGATGGAGGGCAAAGAAGAAGGACTGCAAGGCCATCCAACTGGTCAGTCCTAGAGGAGATCCAGCCTGGCTGCTCTTTAGAAGGCCAGATCCTGAAGAGGAAACTCAAAGACTTTGGCCACCTGATGAGAAGGAAGAAGGACTCCCTGGAGAAGAGCCTCATGCTGGGAAGGATGGAGGGCAAAAGAAGAAGAAGGGGGCGACAGAGAAGGAGGTGGCTGGATGGAGTATCTGAAGCAATAGGCATGAGCTTAAATGGATTCCAGAGGATGGTAGAGGACAGGAAGGCCTGGAGGAATGTTGTCCATAGGGTTGTGATGGGTCGGACACAACTTCACAACTAACGACGACAACAACTAAGTCGGGTAAACTTGTAGAAACAGAGCCTTGGCAAGTTATGTACATTGAGGAAGTTACTGGTTGTAGCTAACAATTCTTGCTTACCACCCATCCTTTATGGAAATGATCTGATAGAAGGGAATGTTTATAGCTCATGGCTGAACTCCTCGGTGCTCTCTGAGCTTGGTGGTTTTCTTGCAGACATTTCATAACCCAACTAGGCAACACCATCAGTATTAGACAATGTCATCTACACAGATGCATTTGCAAGAAAACAACTAAGCTCAGAGAGCACCAAGCCCTTCCCCCCAAAATGATCCTCAGTGATGTAGATAGTAGGGCATCATTTTCGCATGTCATATTTACGAACCCGGACAATATATCTAGCAATTTCCCATATTATGGTGGGGTTTTTTTTTAGCATTTATGTTTAGAAATAATATAAGAAAAATGAATGATCAAATTTGGTTTGGTTAACAATTTTAACCCTTTGCCGCATCCACCCTACCTGTACATAAAATCCCATTTCAATATTGGCAATGGCAAACTCCCTCCTCCCCCCACTTGGAAGAAGCTGGTAACTTCTTTACCAAGCTTACTAATATTTGATTAATTGCAAGTCTGGTTCATGTGGATGGGGCTTGGAGGGGGAGACAACATTTGGGATAGTGTCAGGGTTCCAAATAGAGGCAAAGGATCCCTCCAAGTTCCAATTTATTAAGAGAGCCATGTTGGCACATCTGGGAAAACCCAAATCTGAAAGCTTCCCAGTTTTCCCCACCCAGTTGAAAGTTCATGACCTTGCTCCCACACTCACAAGCCCATCACATGGTCCAATCCTCCACTGCCATGCTGGCAGTTCCACCCATCCAGTTCCAGTCAGGTGCAGAGGTGCAGAGACAAAGGATGACCTTGGCTTTCTAGAAAGAATATTGTTATGGCTGCATATCATCTACCTCCATAAAATCCCACCTCCCATTTTCCCACAGTAGAAAATGCATAGTAGAATAATAGAAAGTGTGGCAGGCCAAAGATCCAAAAGAGAAGATGGCTGCTGGCCTGGCATCGGTGTTGGGCGAGCAGTTGAATTGATCTTTCCTTTAGCTCTGCTTGGTGAGAAAGGAAGGCCCAAAATCAGCGGTCTTTGGGAAGAGCATTACTTTTACTTCATTGTAATGGTACCTGCCATTGTATTTCCATATAATTTTAGTGTTTACATTATGATTTAATCTTGGTTGTATCCGGTTATCTCAGATTACTAGATACTAGTTAGGTCATTTTGCAAATGTATTTTAATCCTCTTGTACATTTTATTTTGTTCAGTATCTGCCCTGGTCTTTGACTGCAATAAACTGAATTGGGAGCATTTGGTAGCTGGCTGGGAATCCGAGTATTATTTCCTGCAGCTCATGTTTGTCAGATTAAAATTTTATTTTATTGGCTCATGAGTTTGCAAATATGAACGGAGCATTTTCCATTTGAATTAGTTAACGGGAGACATGCCCTCTGTAGTATCAAATGAAAGTGCCATAATTTCATCTTTTTCTTGAGGCTTTTTTTTTTATAGAGAACACTTTTCTTTTTAATGTTCCATGTAGGATATTTCGCATAAATGAAAAATCTACTCTTCATTCTATTTTAAAACCATCTGAAGTGTTGCAGTCAAATGATTGAATATGCGGGCGGTGGTTCTGAAATAAAAATGCATTGACGGGTATTAAACAATCTTCCTAATTCAGGATCCTTCCAGGAGAACCCTGCCTCACCGACAGAGTGTGGTCAGGAATTGAAATATTAATGTAGTGGTGGCTCCAGGAACAACATCTTAAAGTTTTTGAGCAAACATCCATAATATATACCGCCCTAAGGAGACAACGAAAGGAAATTAGATGTCCCTGCACCTTTCTTGAATAGCAATAGCAATAGCACTTATATACCACTTCATAGTGCTTTTACAGCCCTCTTTAAGTGGTTTACAAAGTTAGCATATTGCCCCCAATAATCTGGGCCCTCATTTTACCCACCTTAGAAGGATGGAAAGTTGAGTCAACCTGGAGCCGGTGAGATTTGAACTGCTGTACTGCAGCTAGCAATCAGCTGAAGTGGCCTGCAGTGCTGCACTCTAACCACTGCACCACCATGGCGCTTATTGAAGATGTGGAGACTCTGGAAAGAGTGCAGAGAAGAGCAATAAAGATTAGAGGCCTGGATGCTAAAACATAGGAAGAACGGTTGCAGGAACTGGGCATGGCTAGTTGAATGAAAAGAAGGACCAGGGGAGACATGATAGCAATCTTCCAATATCTCAGGGGCTGCCACAAAGAAGAAGGAGTCAAGCTATTCTCCAAAGCACCTGAGGGCAGGACAAGAAGCAATGGGTGGAAACTAATGAAGGAGAGAAGCAACTTAGAACTGAGAAGAAATTTCCTGACAGTGAGAACAATTAATCAGTGGAACAGAAATTGCCTCCAGAAGTTGTGAATGCTCCAACACTGGAAGTCTTTAAGAAGATGTTGGATAACCCTTTGAAGTGGTGTAGGGTTTCCTGTCTAAGCAGGGGGTTGGACTAGAAGACCTCCAAGGTCCCTTCCCACTCTGTTATTCTATTATATCCCCTGCACCTTTCTTGAAGGTCTCCTTTTTTTGTTTTATTGTGGCAAATGCCTTTAAAGGCATGTCCCCCACTTTCCCTACAGGACTGTATGATTGATCACCATTCATTCAAAATCTCATTTTGTAATGACAGAAATTATAGCTGTTTTATGATGAAGGAAAGTGAGTTTCTGAAATGGCACGAGTTGACGCGGTTCTTGCGAATGGCAATACAATATAAGGTATGAAAGAGTCTGAATTTGTAACCACTGGTTTTCCAGAAATGACTCTAGGCAATCTGGTATTCAGTACTGGGTGTTGTATAATTACGGTACGCAATAGATGGGAAAGTACCTCCATTTGTTAATGCGACATCTGCAAGGAAACAACCAATCTTAGATGTCTATAGAGATTCTCAGCCACCCAGGTCATGGTTTGCCCCCAAAGTTGCTTTTTTCAAAAGGCAACTGGAGTTCTCTTGGTTTTCCTTGAAGAACTGAAGCAGCTTCTTGGTCGAGAAGCGAAACCTCTTCAAGGAAAACCAAGGAAGTCCAGGTGCCTTTTGAAAAAGCACCTTTGGGGCAATCAAGCTCAGGGGGCAGCAGAGTTAATTCTTGAACTACAAACATTTAACAGATTAACAGAGTTGGAAGAGACGTTATAGGTCATCTAGTCCAGTGTTTCTCAACCTTGGCAACTTGAAGATGTCCGGACTTCAACTCCCAGAATTCCCCAGCAGTGGTTAGGACAGTGTTTCTCAACCTTGGCAACTTGAAGATGTCCGGACTTCAACTCCCAGAATTCCCCAGCCAGCGAATGCTGGCTGGGGAATTCTGGGAGTTGAAGTCCGGACATCTTCAAGTTGCCAAGGTTGAGAAACATTGATCTAGTCCAACCCCCTGCCTCCCCCAAGCCTCCCCCCCCCCAAGCGGAGACTCTACACCTTTTCATATTCTCTTCCATCAAGTCACATTTCTCTGGAACAATTTTGCAAACAGCTACAATCCCTCGGCATCAGGTTCACTCCACATCTTGTTTTCCTCCTTCAACGTTTAGTCCATTGCTATATCCAAATGACTCGGGAGAGGAAAAAAATATATATTAATTCTGACTGCTGGATTGAACCGAACTAAATATACTCCAACGGCTTTTTGTACAGATTTGAAATAAAAACCTGCATCCCCTGCTTAACTTAATAATTTCCTGATCTCTTCTGCCAACCGTCTCTGCAATAAAATATTTTTTTATGGGGCTAACATCATATTTCATTTAATCCGTTGCGTAGAGAATTGTCTCCTGGCCTAGGAATATAATTAGCGGACTGTCAGCAACCTGCTGTTCCAGTGAACTGAAATAAAAGAGTCTGCCTGCTTCTGGATTTGCATATCTGTTTGTAGTCTGAGAGGCAAAAAAGAAACAAACAGGCAGAAGCGTGCGGGATGCGAAAGCTGTTGAAATGATGCTGCGGGATGAGTCAAACTGCGGCACATTATTGGTTAGGAGGGATTTTTTCCCCAGAATCCGATTGGCTAGAATTCTTCATTGCTCTTTTAGTTTGTTATTTTCCACACTTTGAAAAAAATGTTCTAAAATGGCAATCGGACCTTTTTGAAATCATGCTGATGAGTATGTTGGCAGTTTCATGCTGATGAGTATGTTGGCAGTTGTCATCTCCCCTACTCTCAGGCCAAAACTCAACTAAAGTCAACTCCTTATTTTTGATTTTTTCCCCCTTCTTCTATTTTTCCTTGGATTGACATGAGCTCATGTGCAGAAATGTTGCTGAGTCCCATAAAGAAACTTTTGCATGTCATTTATTTATTTATGGTCTCAGAGGCTGAGTCATCATGGATTGTTCAAGACCTGCAGAATATATTTTTGCCCCAGGACAATGTCAACCTTTTTGTCTTTAGGCACTGAATACTTTAGGCACTGAATACTTACTTACTTACTTACTTACTTACTTACTTACTTACTTACTTACTTACTTACTTACTTATTGAATTTATAGGCCACCCAATCCCGAAGGACTCCGGGCGGCTTACAAAGGGGAAGAAGAAAGAAAAGAAAAATAAAAAGAATAGTTTAAAATTCACAACACGCACTCGATCTAATCGGGGCTGGACCTTAACAATAAGGTCAACAGCCCCAGGCCTGCCGGAACAGCCAGGTTTTAACAGCTTTCCTGAAGGCCATGAGAGTGGGTATGGTCCGGACCTCTGGGGGTAGCTGATTCCACAGGGTCAGAGCAGCCACAGAGAAGGCTCTCCTCCGGGGGCCCGCCAGTTGACATTGTCCGGCTGACGGCATCCGAAGGAGCTTCCAATTGGCAGTAAAACGTAGGGATGAATAAAAGAGTCCAGCAAGGAGATGGCTATGTTTGCCAATGTTGCGGATCAGCTTATACATTGAATTCAAAGATTCAAAAGTCCAGCTGTCTTTTTTAAAGTACCTTTGGGACAACCATGACCTGAATTATTGATCCATAGACACCAAGATGCTTGCTTTTTTTTTTTCAAGAAGGAGGAGGAGGAGGGAAGAAGAAGAAGAAGAGGAGGAGGTGGAGGAGGAGGTGGTGAAATCAGGACAAGCAAATGAGATTTTAATTTAAAATTTAATTTGAAATAATACCTCCATTTAGTTAATATTAAATGATTTCATGGATGCCCCACCACTAGCATGGAAATTAGCTTTCTTTGCAGATGTGATGAGCTTCAAATGAAGGGCCTTTTTTTTTAAACCTGGAAACTATTTCTAACAAGCCCATTTCTGTGCTTGTGCAAAACCTGTTAGTAATGTTAAAGCATTAACATTGGCGTATGTCCTTATTAGATGGCTTGGGGCGATGTTAAATTCATAAAAACGGCATTGACAGGCAGGAATGGATAGGTGGGTCCAGGTAGATTCAGCATCTGTCTTAAAAGACTAAAATTGGGTGTTGCATCACCCAACACTGCGTGGAGCAGAAGGAGCAAAAAGGCCACGATTGTTGAGATGCCCTTCGTGTAATGGGGCCATGTTTCCTGAAATTAAGGAGATTTTTCAAGTGCCATAGTGTGAAAGAGACTCCACACAGTCGGGGCCATTTCGAAGTCTCTAGAGTACAGGGAGTTAAATCAAGGCAAGATCCAAAGTAAGAGAATCTAAGCAGAATATATGCTAAAATGTGCTAGTTTGAAAGGAAAGAACTGTAAAGTATACAATCCTCCAAAGTCAATGAAGATATTAGGCAGTTACTCAACAGCTGTAGCTTTTTTAACAGCTGTTTATAAACAAGTGTCAGGCGCAAAGAATCAGGGCTATAGATCATATTCCAGCTAGGCTGATTTATATGCTCAGGCCTATACACAAAAATCTGGCCAGCTAACGGCCAGCAATAAATTGGCGCTAGAAAGAGCCAATGGAATTCAAGAGGGGTTGGACTTAAATCACTTGTGGGAACGCAATGATTCCAGGCTGATTCCTCTCTTGACTCTGACCCCAGGCTCTGCCTGCCCTTCTTCTACAGGGAGCCTGTTGCAGTCAGTGAAGCTTAGGAGGCATCATAAAAGTCAACACGATGGCCACAGTCACCTCATCATAGCTATCACCTTGGGTGCTATTTAGTCTCCTTCTACCCACTGACAGATGTCCTAGGCAGTGATGGCTAACCTTTTTGCCATAGCGTGCCAAAAGTGGGGGGAGCAGGGAGGGGTCATGCACGAATGTGCCCACAGCCATAATTCTATGCACGCTCCCCCCACGCAGGCATGCGTGCCCCCTCCCGTTCTCTCCCCACTTTTGGCATGCAATGGCACAGTGGACCCATTTTTTTGCCCTCCCCAGGCTCCAGAGCCTTTCTAGGAGTTTGAGGAGGACAAAAATGGCCTTCCCCCACCTCACCGGAGGCCGAAAACAGCCTTTCCCCCAACTTCTTGTGGGCCCAGAAGGCTCAAAAATCAGCTGGCCGGCAGCCTGGAAGCTGAGCTTACGTGCCCACCGATATGGCCTTGCGTGCCACCTGTGGCACATATGCCATAGGTTCACCATCACAGTCCTAGGGGGACCCAGACTTCATCAGGGGAAAAACCTCTGCGCTCATACAAGAATGAAACAATAGAAATACGTTTAAAAGAATCAAATGTCAAACGGTTTTCATCACGGCTGCTTAGACAATCAAAGCAATCATTTCAGGAAGCTTAGTTTCTCACAAAAGACCCACGTGAAGAGGGGGAAAGTCAGTGGCATCTTTCCAGACCACGATCCCTAATCGGTTCTGAGGTACCACTAAGTGTTCTTCTAGTTAAATAAACAAAAAGGACCCCTGATTGAGTGTATTATTTTGATATAATACCGACCTCTGTATCGTTTTCATTCACTGCTGCTAACTGCCTTTGTATTAATCAGCCAGAAGAGCAAATTTTGAAAAACTAGGCAATCAACCTCTTTGAATTAGGTTATAAATTTGTGTTGAAGTAGATTTTTATACTTTGATCTAATACTATTACTGAAGTCTTGTACAGCGTAATTAAATAAATGTTAACCAGTCCTCAGGGACTCTTTGCTCCAAAGTGAAATTTCAGACCCAAGGAGGGCTTGTAACTGATATTATAACCAATCTAAATGCGGCTTGCATTTTCTACACGGTAATCATATTGTATCTCCATAGAAAATCAAACACTCGCTGATGTGCTTATGGATGTCCCTTAGGAATTCACTGCAACATCATGGATTGCTCAAATCCTGCTAAAACACAATCTATGTTGTAAAAGGATATGATGAGTTAAAGCAAAATAGAGTTTTCTTCCACTATCCATATTCTCCCAAAGGAATAGTGCAGAATCTATCAGGTATTTGAATTAATGACCTCGTGGCTGTATATATTTTCCGTATTCTTTTTCTCCTTACCATTAATACTCTGCTGGGGAGAAAGAAAACCTAACAATGTTTTTGTATTATTTACTTCTTGGCGTAGCTGAGTTCAAAGAGATGCTCTGATCAACAAATATGGAACCGGATCAAAGCTGCAGCACCAAGTCATCAATAGTCTGTTGCCGTTTTCGTGGTTCAAACCAATTGCCACAGACTTACCCACAGACAAATTTTCTCTGTGGAAGCACTAACTTCTAGCAGGGTCTTAGCTCCCACAAAGGCACACCATGACACCAACCAGACTTTTTATTTTTCGCATAGAAAGTTTTTTTATTTTCCATTTTCATAGCATATAATCACATGTATACTATTATATAGTCAATATCATGTTGTATTATTAAGTACTTACATCAATTCATCTTCCCATCAACTACAAAGGAAAAAAAAAAGAAAAACCCAGTTATTGGCTCTTCTGCTCTCCATACACCATATTTATACCTTATCTGACACTTTCTTCCCCTTCTCTCCCCCCCCTTTCTACATTCTGTCTTCCCTCCATCATTTTCTACTCTACTTCCCCTTCCTTTCTCCTCCTACTCTCTCCCCTTACCACTCCTCCTTATACACCTCATCTTCCCCCTTCCCCCTCTCTCCTGTCCCTCTCTTCCTATCTTTCTTCTCTCCTCTGCTTCCCACTCTTCTACATCCTGTCTTCCCTCCATCATTTTCTACTCTACTTCCCCTTCCTTTCTCCTCCTCCTCTCTCCCCTTACCACTCCTCCTTGTACACCTCATCTTCCCCCTTCCCCCTCTCTCCTGTCCCTCTCTTCCTATCTTTCTTCTCTCCTCTGCTTCCCACTCTTCTACATCCTGTCTTCCCTCCATCATTTTCTACTCTACTTCCCCTTCCTTTCTCCTTCTCCTCTCTCCCCTTACCACTCCTCCTTATAGACCTCATCTTCCCCCCCTCACCCTCTCTCCTGTCCCTCTCTTCCTATCTTTCTTCTCTCCTCTGCTTCCCACTCTTCCTCTCATTCACTTGGTGTGTTTCAGCTTCTGAGCAAACTCCCTTTTGTGTTGATGGTATCTATAATTCCATTTCAATACACCTAAAAATAAAAAATAGCAGTATACATGTACATCATAATACCTTAAAATCCAACACCCCTCCTCCAATTAGTAACTCCGCTCCCTCCTCCCCCTCCCCCCCAACCCCCAACCAACCAGACTTTTAGAGGTGGGTAACATACTCTGGAAAATATGGGTTGCTAATGTTCAATTAGCATCTTCTCCATTCCGTGGGCGATCTGTTGAACTGAAATGGACAGTTCTCCAAGGCTTTTGATTCCATAGAATAGGTTTCGTTCTCAACTTTGGAAAGAAAGAAAAAGACAGGCTTCTTGCAATTTCTAATAACCTGTCATGGGAAGGGAAAAAAAAAAAAGAAGAAGTGGAAAGAAAGGGACAGAAAAGAGAAGGTGAGGATAGTCCAATTAGATAAATATATATTGACGTTTTCAATTTCTCTCCATTTACTACATCTGCGGGTGAAAATTTCTGTTAATAACGCAAAGGAACTCAAGTCAAATTACAGAATATTACTGGAGAACAAAACAATATGTCTTCCTTCATTTGCAGCTCAGCTTCAGATGTCAAACTAATAACTCTTCACTTTTAAGGAAAGACACATAAGTGTTTCATATTCTGCTCTAGCCGTAATAGGTATATTTTAATATGCCCATCAGAACAAAAAAAAAAAAGAGCAAAAGCAAACATCGAGAAAACTAAAATTCCTGCATTTATTTTGAATAGGGTCCCGTTGAGGGAGTGAAGGCTGAACCAAACTCTATAAATTTCACCGCACAATAATGCTTCAGAGGTTTTAATATTTCTAAAGCAGCAAATCCGTTACGTCAAAAGGGCTAAAGCTAAAGAAATCGGATTTTAAATACTATAATAAACCCATTAAGGGAGCTGAGAAAACGTCTTAAATAACAGTTTCATAAAGCCAGAATTAGTGGACTTATGAATAAAATGAGGCACCCCGAACGTAACGCACAATTTTACATAATGCATTAAAAGAACTGAATTGATGTCATGGAAACACTAATGTTTCTCTGGTTCTGTCCCTTCAAAAGTTACTGTGCCATTTCTCCTGCCCCTAGTTTCCATATTTCAGGAGAAACTGTCTACCTAGACTGATCTTACCGTAGCTTACAATATTTGTAGTTTTCGATATGTTTGTTGGTCTTAATCCTTGCTTGATGCCTACAGTCCCTGTACCAGTGGTGGGTTCCTACCGGTTCGGCCCAGTTCGGCTGAACTGGTAGTGGTATAGCGGCCTGGGTTGCTGGAACCAGCAGTGACCCAAGTTTTCCATGCCCCTGAACTGATCACCTTCGCCAGCATCCACAGAACAGTTTTCAGTCAACTGTGCATGCAGCGTACCAAATGCCCTCTCAATGAACCGGTAGTAAACTGGTTAGGAACCCATCACTGCCCTGTACGATAAGATGGGCAAATTTATTGCATTGTAGAAATAAACACATATTAAAAAATTACGCATAAAAGGGAACGCTCAACATCTATGAGGAAATACCACCAATGTGCGTATCTTAAAGTGGTGGGATTCAGCCGGTTCGCACCTATTCGGAAAAACCAGTTGTTAACTTTCTAAGCAATTTGGAGAACTGGTTGTTGGAAGAAATCTCCTTTTGCTTTTTTTCTAACAGGGCTAATCCTGTAAGGAAGGCAGGATTGAAACATTCTGGTGTTGTTTCTAGCCTCATCTTTATTGCCCTGCTTACAGAAACTGCCTCTCTGGTTAATCCATTGTCACAGCTAAGGCGAAGTGTCCATTGACGTGAGTGACGTTGAGTTGGCCACGCCCACCCAGTCACATGACCACCAAGTCCCACCTACCCAGCTGGTTATTAGGGCAGAAAACTGGTTGTTAAACCACTGGCATCTTGTAATTTGTCACTGGAATCTAGTGGCATTAAAATCAGGCAAAAGTATTACACGGTAATGTAGTATTATTTTCCAGCTTGCACTTGACAACACGATAATTCAAAATCCAGCCCTTTTTTTGATTGGCTGCTATTAACAGTGTCACCGGAGGTCAGTATGTTGCTGACAGTTCCTGTCAACCCTTGTTGAGCAAACGTGACTGTTTCATTTATTTTGGAAAAGAAAGGATAATAGTGATGAATAGTGTGAGCTTGGGCTAAGGTGGGTGTGGGGGGAGCTTGGATGCTTAAGCATGCAGAGAGTGCATGGATAGAGAATTTCAATAAGCCCCCCCCCAAGCAGGTTTTTTGGGGGGTTTGCAGCAGTCTTCTGTGAGTCTTTTCGGGATGCAAGATTAACAATGCAGCTGGGGTTCGTTAGTGGGGTTTTGGAGATAAAAGGACGGATGGTGCCACGCCCTGGTTGCAGGTGTCAACGTTCATTCATTTGTGCAAGATTCATTGATCATCGGTCGTGGTTCATTTGAAATGCACTTGGAGAAGTGATTTGCTTTCTGTAACCCTGATTCAAGGAGGCACTTGGAGAAGTGCATTGCTTGTAAGAGTTTTTGTTTTGTATTCTGTTATCTTCTTGAAAGAGACTTTATTTCTGTTTATTTTTGGGCTCGCAGCCAGTCTGAGCCGAGAACTGATAAAGAGAGTTCCTTTTAAGTTTGTTTGCCTGTCGTCTGTTAACGAGTGGAGAAGGGCGGGTGGGGACAGAACAGGTGACTAAACCTTGCATTTCGCCCCGACCTTCCTTCTCTTCTCCCTCATCTGACAGGAGTTGCCAACGGTGCCAGTCATTCAGTTGTTAAATGGAGCCAACAGCAATTCGAGTTTTATTTTGTAATCTGTGTATAGAACATTCTGGCCGAGCCGATTGTGGGATATTTTGCTGGCTTGAGGAGCCCAGAATTGTTAGCACTGGGCAGTGTTTTCATCCAAAGCTGTTCCAAGACCGAACTCAACATTGCAAACAGAGGAGTAATTAAGTCAATTGGGCTGGCCTGAATGGAAAAACGCCCGTGCCTCTTTCGTCTCGTAAGAGGTCAGGAGAACAGGGTCGGTCGGGGGATGATTAACCTTTGTGGTGCCCAGTGCCCAAAATGCAATGCAAGCACCCCCTGCAGGCAGCCCTCCCCAGCGCATGCATGCGTATCCCCTGCGCATGTGGCCTGTCACCCCCCCCCCCTCGCCCATTTTTGCATTCTAGGTTGGTGCAGGATGCTTTCCAGGCCCAAAACGGGGCATGGGGGGGGGGCTTGCGCAGCACCCACACACCCCCTTGTGCAGCACCCCACACACATGCTCCCTGCCCCATTCACATGTATGACAGAGACTGAAGACCAGCTGGCTGGCTGCGGGAGATGGCTGGCGTGCCCGCAGAGAGGGTTCCGTGTGGCACTTCGGGCACGCATGGGGATAGGATGTCTGATCAAAAGGCTACACGGGTCCATGGTTTGATTTGGGCAATCTTTTGGGTGAGACTCCAAGTTTTTGGCGAGATTAATTCCGTCTTCCCCACTTCAAATAAAACCGATAGCCTTATTTCCTTACATTGTGATGGAAAATCTGTATGGGCAGTTGAGCTTCTGGTGGGAGTTTTCTTTTGAATCCATTTTAGACGGAATTTTGTTTCCCTCCAAATATCAATGAAGCTTTTGAGACTTCAGTGCTTCTACCTTTCTCCCATGTAAACGTTTCCCCCTCTCCCCGGTTTTCAATTTTCCTTGATAAAAGACTGTTTTTATAACAACCTTGGCAGTTATTTTATACGAACAATTTCATTTTTAAATCTCTCTTGAGAGGTGCTTAGCATTCTCAAGCCCACTTTCCAAAGAACACATCAACTTAAAAAGTCAAATATATTTCTATCTACTTTTTTCTTTTTTAAAGACAACTGCATTTTCCAGAGTATATTTAAATACAGTGCGTATCCAAGTTTAAGTATGGCTTGTTATTAGATGCAATTGCTTTTTTCTTTTGTTCTGTTGGAAGACATGTCCATCTGAGTTCAGTTCCAAGTGGGGAGAAAGACACTGGAAACATGGTGGCTGCTTGGAAAGATGGTTTAATGGTGGACCGGATCACATGGCTTGAGCTCCTGGGCAGAAAAAGCACATGGGTGAGAGATAGAGATAGATTTATATCCTCTGTTGGGCTTTGAATTTGAGCTTGTATTCAGATTGGTTGTCAGACTCCCATGGGGCCATGCAGGGGCAACTCTGTAGGCTTTCCTGAGTCCCGGACTTGGTTGAGCCTTGCTGGGTGATGATGTAATGAAAGGGCTTTGGGATTGCTATTATGGCTCTTCCTGAAAGGAGGTAGATCTTTGTGATGTAGAATAGACTGGTGCAAGTCCTTAATGGCCCATTGAGGAAAGTGGGGTGATGAGTTCCTGCCTCCCTTTTAGGGGAAATATTCTGCCCTTTTAATATTTCCTAAAATATTTCATTTTTCTAAGAGGGATGGGTGGGTGCTAACTTCCTACAGTTCAAAAGCAAGCGTAATTTATTCAAATTGGTTAGCTGCCCAATTCCAGCAGACCCAGTGTATTTTTTTTAGCCAATTTCTAACTATAATATCCACCTTTTTTATTAGTACCTGCCAGTTATTAAAGCAGTAAATTGATTTGATGCAGATAGGGCAGCTGAGTGGATATATTGTTATGTTTACTTTATTCCTCTGGTGTTTTCTTTTCGTCAGTGTGCCAGTAATTTAGACAAAGTTGGTTTTGATATTTATCATCCAGGATGGGTTAGATCTATGCAAATGAGTGCATTGTTGACAAATGCTGCAAGCTATTGAGAGATGCATGTGAAAAATATCTGTAATACTTATTAATTTAATGGGTTTGCCTTTAATTTGAAAATGCTTCTGCTTTGCTGTTAGCCTTCTGAATTGGCTTTTGTCCAGCAAATGTTTTCTGTAATCATGAAACATGCTAATTTAATCTATTTGCACCTGAAACCAATTTTGAAATTAGCACCTGTTAAGCGTTGCCTGAGGTTGTTCAGCAAACAACACAAAATGCGACTAATTTGCTTTTTAATGAGCAAATAATAGTATGCTATTATTTTAATCCATTTTACATCAGTCAAGGTTTGTGGTTAAGGATGTACTTTCAATGATATGTGTAACTACAGCAGCAAGGCTTAATGATGTACTAGTTTGTTATGTGTGAAAACAAGAACGTGTAAACAGATGGCACTGGGTGAATTCTTCTATTTAAAAGAGGGGTTTCGGTTTGTTTTTTTTGCACAGCACAGTAAGTATTAGTACTGTTAAACGCCTGTTGTGATATCTAGTGCTAATATTTAAATCCAGTCATAACCAGTTTCAATAAAGCACTTCAAAACATTCAGATATCAGAACAATCTCCAAAGACCCAGCAACCCCAGAAGAAGAAAAAAAACAGGAGTCATCTACAAGGGTTCATTAAATTCATAATTTAAATCCCACAGACCACTAATACTCGCCCCTCCCCTGCCAGCCCCTCCTCGCCCCCCCCACCTGAGCTCTTTAGGGCCCAACAGGAAGCAGTTGCTGGAGCTAAGCAGCCACCAGGAGAAAGAGTTGGCAAAACAGCTCAGTTCAAATTGGATCTGATTGAGAAGGAGGCTCAGCAGAAGCACATCAGTGAGGACTAGAAGCATAGGCTTTCCAAGCAGAGGGAAGGCCTGCAGGAGTGCAAGGCCAGGTACCTGGATGGTCAGCCAGTTCCAGGCCATGATGCAGTCTTAGCACTTAGACTTATATATCGCTTCATAGGGCTTTTAGCCCTCTCTAAGCAGTTTACAGAGTCAGCATATTGCCCCCAACAATCTGGGTCCTTATTTTACCCACCTCGGAAGGATGGAAGGCTGAATCAACCTTCAGCTGAAGTAGCCTGCAGTACTGCACTCTAACCACTGTGCCACCTCGGCTCTGTCCCAATGGAACGAGGAACTCCGGCTCTTCGCCACCAGTGGAGCCTTCCCTCCAGCCTTCGCCCAAAGCCCCCCACCAGGAGGCTGAAGCAGACCTCAAGTTGGAATTTCTGCCCCCCTCTGACCCGCACAAAAAGACCCCGAAGGGGGAGACTCTCTGCAGCAACACAAGTGTTCATTGCACGTATCCATCCCAGGGGCCATGGTTTGATTTAGTGCAATATGAAAAAAATGCAAATAATTTTTCTGCGGACCACCAGTTGGTGACCGCTGAGCTACAACATACAGTGTAAGAATGACAACCACCACCAAGTAAGACAAGCAGGCAGAAGACTGGCAGAAGGCATCCATGAACACCAACTGGAAGGCATGGCGAAAATTCTTTATTTTTACAACATATAGACAGATTTAATCTTAATTTCCAATTGGGAAAATGGGACGATCCTAAACCAAACCAAATCCAACCCCCCCCCCCCAGGGAATTTCTAGAATAGCAATAGCAATAGCAGTTAGACTTATATACTGCTTCATAGGGCTTTCAGCCCTCTCTAAGCGGTTTACAGAGTCAGCATATCGCCCCCACAGTCTGGGTCCTCATTTCACCCACCTCGGAAGGATGGAAGGCTAAGTCAACCTTGAGCCGGCGAGATTAGAACCGCCGAACTGCAGATAACAGTGAGCTGAAGTGGCCTGCAGTACTGCACCCTAACCACTGCGCCACCTCGGCTCCTGAAGAAGCCTGGCTCTCCGACGAATCAGCCATCAACAGACACATAGACATTAACAACATCTACAGACAATGCACGAGAGACAACCAACCAGCCAGCCCAAAAGAGAATGAAAAAACTCCAGCTCTCTCCACCAGCGATCAGCACCCAGGTCAGCGTAGATTAACTCCAAGGTCAACTTCCGACCAACCATCAAGTAAGCAACAGTCCCGTCAAGAAACTGAATACTAATAATGAGTATTAAAGCTCATTCACAAAATGCTAACTATGATTTAGCATTTTGTTTACATCCAGTATTACTAGCATTAGTCATGGGTGAAGAAAGCTACTTAGAAATGCGAATAAATGAATATTTAGAGTTTATTTTGCAATGTTTAGATGGCAGTTCCAATCTCTATTACCTTACACGTGTGATTAAAACACACTTAGACTATATTGTGGCAAGTTAAATGTGTTGCTTTCTGCTGCACCCCAGGGGTACCCCAGGAAACGTGCATCACAGAGCATTAGAGATGTTCAAGTAAGTTACCCAAGTGGTATTTTAAACAAAGTTTCTCGCCTTCGGGATCAGCAGATATTTATTGGGAACAATGTTTTTTTCTCACCCTGGTCGTCTCTTAGCTTTGGAACAAGGGCTGGCCCTTAATTCTACTCCAAGTCAGCACGCTAAGCCCTCTGAATGCCAAACGCATTATCTATCCTGTTTGTAAGCTTGGGGAATGGGATTTAGGTGGACGGCTTAGCAGAAAGTCACAACATGATGTGAACATATCTGTCTGCGAAATAGATTCGTGACACTTTCGTGCTTAAAGGATGCAAGGACTCGTTATGAAGATATCCTGAAACACACTTCACCAACGGAGAGTAAAGAGCCACCTCAAGGTCACCGAGAGATTTTATACGGTGTCGATTAAAATGCAACATGGACCTCCCTCCCTTCTCCTAACTCCCCTTAGTTTTCAAACCATACCCTTTAGATTATTAATCGTTTTTGCTCTTAGGAAACATATTTGTGAATTTGAGTTAGACATCCATCTGGTATAATTTCTGAATTGTCATTTAAATTATATATTATGCAATAGAAACAGATGACTGGAGGCGCTTGTGAGATGCAGTAGAGAGTTTGGAAGAAGAAAAAAAATGAGCAGCCGAAATGGCTCTTCCCCGTTGAGCAATTTTGCTGAATCGGGGTTTACGCTCCGAGCACAGCCTCAGTGGGACGGAAGGATTCCTCAGGAGCCACTACAAAGAGTTTATTCAATGTTGGCTCAATTTGGACATGACTCCAGCTGTTTCAAGGCAGAAATGAAATATGAATGATGATAAATGCTGCCATTCAGCATTTTCCCCAGGATAGCAAGTACCGGACTGGTCAAGGAAATCGGCTTCTGATAAAACATCTAGCAGAAAGAGATTAAATGTTTCACATCTGGATGAACAGAACGAAACGGAAAGGCCTGGAAGCATTTAAGATTTATTATCTCCAGCTCTCCCATTGCACAGAGAACTGGAAGGCCACGGATGGTACCGAGCGAAGCTTTGGGGGATCCCCCAACTCATCCTCGGTTCTCAACTACCAACTCAGACAATCTCTGGACTTTGGCCTAGGTAGTTTGTGTGAATGCACGTGTCTCCTCTTCTCGTGTTCCTTGGGTGAGGTCCTATTTCAGGTCAGTTTCTTTTAAGGAAAACAAATAGAAGTGATTCTTGGAACATGAGTTGGAAGGGACTTTGGAGGTCTTCTAGTTCAACTCCCAGCTCTAGCAAGAGACCCTATACCAGTGATGGTGAGCCTTTTCAGCATCAAGTGCCCAAACCGGAATGTGCGTGCCGGAGCACCAAAAACTCAAAAGGCCAGCTAGCTGGTGCGTGCATGCCTGCTTTTTGGCTGCTTTGGGGGCCATTTTCATGCTGTTTTAGGGGTGTTTGGGGCCTGAAAAACAACCTGAAAACAGCCCGAAAAATGGCCCGAAAAACAGCCCCAAAACTTGTTTTTTGACGCCTTTTCAGGCTGTTTTCAGGCTGTTTTCCAGCTCTCCGGCACCTGCGAAGACCAGCATGCATGCCAGAAACCAGAAGAGCAGCTGGCGATGGCACACGTCTCCACAGAGCAGTGGTTGGTTCTGGATCCTGTTGCAACGGTTGGTATGGTTCAACGGGGCCTGGCGTCCACCACATGAATGCACCCAGCATGCATGCACACACGTGCAGTGCATGCATGCGTCCTTACCTCCTGAGACACTCCGCGATGCCTCCGCGACACTCCAGCTGCTCGATGGAGCATTGCACAGGTGCTGTACACTCCATGCGCTTGCGCGGAAGCCCCGAAGAGCTCAAATACAAGTAAGGAGGACGGGCGGGCCCTCCGGAGCACCGTACCGGAATGGTACCTAGTGCTCCCAGCAGGCACCGGTACGCTCGTACCAAGGCGTACCGGCTGCAACCCACCACTGCCACAGAGAGCTCTCTGTGTGCCCCCTCTGGCCCGTGTGCCATAGGTTCAGCATCGCAACCCCATGCTATTTCAGACAAGTGCATCTCCCCTGTTTTCATCTTGTATCTAGTGGCACTTCAGCGAATGAACAGAGAACCGAGTTTCAAAGAATCCCTGCGACTTCTTGGAATGGAAGCTCTCGCCACAGACATTTTAGATAAGAAAATTTGGGGGAGGGGGGAATTGCATCGTGCATTGTGTTGCTAATTAAAGCTGAATCTTTACAAGTCCAGTGAATGACAGATTCTGTTTACTCATCTGAATCTGCATAATGCCAGTGTGGGAAAAAGTCCAATCTTTGTATTTATGTGAGTTGTAAGGCTTCCCACTCAAAATTCTCCCCGTTCTGTTTTTTTCTCTTCCAGGGAGTGATGCAATCTTGCTTGCTCATCTTTTCTTCCCGGCTGAACTCTTAGCAGCCATTTACACACATACACAATTAAACAATAATGAGTTTTCTGGGCATAATTCGCCACCCCAGCTTGCCATTCCATCTATGTTCTCTCAGAGTGTTGCCTCCTGAAAATACAGGCAAGAGGTAGATGCTTTTTGAGGTTTTCCTCATTTTAAAGGGTATGCAAGTAGAAACAGGGACACAGTGTCTCAGTGGCTAAGAGCTTGTTGACCAGAAAAGTCGGCAGTTCGGAGGTTTGAATCCCTAGTGCTGCGTAACGGAGTGAGCTCCCGTGACTTGTCCCAGCTTCTGCCAACCTAGCAGTTTGAAAGCATGTAAAAATGCAATTAGAAAAAACAGGAACCACCTTTGGTGGGAAGGGAACTGCGTTCCGTGCGCCTTCAGCGTTTAGTCTTGACCATGGAAACATCTTTGGACAGCGCTGGCTCTTCAGCTTTGAAACAGAGATGAGCACCACCCCCTAGAGTCGGGAACGACTAGCACATACGTGCGAGGGGAACCTTTACCTTTAAGTACAAACATTCATTTAGTGACTGTTTAAAGTTATGACGGTCCTAAGAAAAGGAACTTATGACTGTTTTTGACACAACCATTGCAGCCTGCCCTCCATCACATGATCAAAATTCAGGCTCTTGGCAACTGGTCATAAGTTGAGGACTCCCTATGCACCACATTTGCCTTCTTGTCCCTTTTGCCTGTCCCGCTGGATTCACATGTTCATATAAAAGCATGAACTGCCCTAGTATTTGCTCTGAATAAAGTGAAAAAGAAAAATGTTCACACACAAGGAAGGCTATACAAAAATGGTAGCGTGTGTTAAATATAACGTTGAATATTCCCCAAATCGTTTTTGACCTGAACTGCAAAGGTGGTGGCCTTTTTTTTTTTTTTTTTTTTTTAGTTTCTTGGTAATCTCGTCCATCTCTGGAAAGAAAATATCAGAAAGGATCTGAATATTTATTTTACCTTTAATGACTAAAGATGATTGATCTCTCTGACGGGCTTAGCTATGCCTTTTGATGTGACTACATCATATCCTCAAAGTTCAAAACCGTTCTGATAATGCTTTTTTTTTTTTTTTTTGAGATTTCATGTCTACATTCCCTTTCTAGAAGCGCATCTCATTTTATTTCCATATTAAAGATTCAGGAACTGGAGCTATTCCTCTCAAACGAGCTAAGGTGATTTCCTCCCCCCCCCCACCTGCCCCAGAGGAGAGAGTTCTGATTTCAAAGTTGATTGATGTCACTTTGTTTAATCTAAATCACTTTGCCCCATCCTGAGTTCTCCAATTATTTTAGAAGACAAGCCCTACTAATCTATGCTGATAGAATAGAATAGCAGAGTTGGAAGGGACCTTGGAGGTCTTCTAGTCCACCCCCCTGCTTAGGTAGGAAACCCTACACCACTTCAGAGAAACGGATATCCAGCATCTTCTTAAAAACTTCCAGTGTTGGGACATTCACAACTTCTGGAGACAAGTTGTTCCATTGATCAATTGTTCTCACTGTCCGGAAATTTCTCCTTAGTTCCAAGTTGCTTCTCTCCTTCATTAGCTTCCACCCAGTCTGATGGCAACAGCTGTGGACCAGAACCGTTCCAAGTGGAGAAAATGGAAATTACAAATTCCCAATAACTCAGTCTCTACTACAGGTAGACCTTGACTTACAACAGTTAGCGCTTAGTGACTGTTCCGAGTTACAACAGCACTGAAAAAAGCGACTCGTAACCTGTCACCAGCACTTCATTCAGTAATCAGGAAAGAAAACCACTGGACTCCATTTGTATTGAAATCAAGTGTACTTTTACTAATCATAAATGAACAGTTGCAAAGCTAAGCTAAGCTAAGTCTGGTTGATTAGGCGCGAAAGCGAATAATATATTGTATAATTCATTCCCCTCCCCTTGGCATCCCCGTGCACAGTCCAATCATAATTCTCCCAAATGTCAGGTGTGAGATAACTTCGAAAGGCATCACCAGGATGGAATGCTGGACCGTTGGCCTTGGCGGGAAACACTCCTCCTCCACATGCACAGTAAGGTGGTCAGTTCAGTGTCTAGAAACTTCCTCCAACACAACAATGAGCCGAGGTGGCGCAGTGGTTAGGGTGCAGTACTGCAGGCCACTTCAGCTGACTGTTATCTGCAGTTCGGCTGTTCAAATCTCACCGGCTCAGGGTTGACTCAGCCTTCCATCCTTCCGAGGTGGGTGAAATGAGGACCCGGATTGTTGTTGGGGGCGATATGCTGACTCTGTAAACCGCTTAGAGAGGGCTGAAAGCCCTATGAAGCGGTATATAAGTCTAACTGCTATTGCTATTGCTATAATGATTCCCCTCCCAAATACCATGCCCCCCCTCCCCGTTTCAATGGCAGCCGAAGCAGTAGCAGAGCAGAGGCTGACATAACCATTGCAACATCCCCATGTTGGTCATGTGATTTACAATCAGATGCTCGACAGCCGACTCACGTTTATGACAGTTTCAGTGTCCCGTGTGTGTGTGTGTGTGTCACATGATCCCCTTTTGCGACCTTCTGACAAGCAAAATCAATGGGGGAGCCAGGTTCACTTAACAACTGTGTCAGTAACTTAAGAACAGTAGTGATTCACTTAACAGCCGTGGCAGAGAAATGAGGCAAAGCTCACTTAACAAACTTCTAAGAGCCAAGGTGGTGCAGTGGTTAAATGCAGCACTGCAGGCTACTGCTAGATCAGCAGGTCAGCGGTTCAAATCTCACCGGCTCAGGGTTGACCCAGCCTTCCATCCTTCCGAGGTGGGTAAAATGAGGACCCAGATTGTTGGGGGCAATATGCTGACTCTCTGTAAACCGCTTAGAGAGGCCTGAAAGGCCTATGAAGCGGTATATAAGTCTACTGCTATTGCTATTGCTATTCTCCCTTAACAACATAAATGCGGGGCTCCACATTGTGGTTGTAAGTCGAGTTCCACCTGTAGTGCCTCTTGCAATAAATATTTGACAACAACGACAGCAATTCAGAAATTCTGCAGGCAAAGCTTAGCCTCCCCTTTTTCATTAAAAACATTCTGTTACGATGAAGTGAATCAGCCTAGCGATATAATTTATCCATGCCCCTTAATAATCGAAAGGCCTCGCTGATCTCTGGTTGGGCCCTACACTTTGGCAACTAATCCCTCAGGAAGACGTGGCCTCATGCGCCAATCTCTTTAAGATCTGTTTATTGAAGGATTTTTGGACAACCGTGTCCAGCCTTATCAAAGGATCTCCAAATTGCTTTTCTCCTCTTCGCTTTCAGAGTAACGCAGGCTGGGCAAAGTGGTTCTGAGAGGTTCCAGCTTTTAATTAACAGCATGACTGAAACGGTGCCAAATGAACGGAGAGCATATTAGCTTGTAATTTTGTAATAATATACATTGCGTCTTCCATAAAGGGAATAATTAAACCCTATGTTGGTTTCTTCGCTGTTGTTGCTCCTTGGCAGCGGGAGGGACTTTCCAGTTAGAGGGAAAACTGCTCCTCTTTCCCACATTTCAGATTGGCCTTCGATGCATTCGGTTTGTTTCAGTGTGTAGAGCAAGTCGCGGAAGTTTTTATTCTTTGCACTTGCCCTGGTTTATTGAAACACAAGCAGCCATGCCGACGAGAGAGATCAAGAGTTGTCTTGGGACTCAGTAAAGCTAGAAGACGATTAAAAAAAATATTCTTTGCTTACTGCACAGTTTTCAAATGCAAAGCTCCGTTGGCAAAACACTCTGTTGATAACCTAAGCGTACGTGGCCCTGTTTAGGAATCTTCACGTAATCTTGATTCTATCCCTCTGTTGATGCAGCCTAGAACTGTGTTGGCTTTTTTGGCAGCTGCTGCCCACGGCTGGCTCCTATTTAAATGGTTGCCCATTAGGACTCCCAAGATCCCTCTCACAGTTACTACTATTGAGCGAGGTACCACCTATACTGTACCTGGGCATTTCGTTTTTGTTGCCCAAATGTAGAACCTGACTTTTTCCACCATTGAATTTCATTTTATTAGATAGTGCCCAATGTTCAGGTTTGTCAAGATCCTTCTGTATCTTAAGTCTGTCCTCTGGAGTGTTGGCTATTCCTGCCAGCTTGGTGTCATCTGCAAATTTGATGAGATCCCCATTTATCCCCTCATCCAGATCATTGATGAAGATGTTGAAGAGTTCTGGGCCTAAAGCAGAGCCTTGGGGTACTCCACTGCATACTTCCCTCCATGTAGATGCAGTTCCATTGAGGACTACACGTTGAGTGTGGTTGGTCAGCCGGGTTGCGAATCCATCTGGTGGTGATGCTGTCTAACCCACATTTTTCTAATTTATCTAGTAGTAGGTTATGGTCTCCTTTATCAAATGCCTTACTGAAGTCCAAGTAAATTACATCAACAGTATTCCTCTGGTTCATCAATTTTGTCACTTTGTCCAAAAATGCAATAAGATTAGTCTGGCATGATCTGTTTTTGACAAACCCATGTTAGCTTTTGGTTATTACTTTGTTTGCTTCTAGGTGTTTGCTGCTTCGTTGCTTGATTATTTTTTCCGGAATCTTCCCTGCTATTGAGATCAGGCTGATAGGTCTGTAGTTTCCTGGGTCTATTTTTTCCCCTTTTTTGAAGATGGGAACCACATCAGCTCTTTTCCAGTCCTCTGGCAGTTCCCCAGTGCTCCAGGATCTCTGAAAGATATAGTTCAGTGGTTATGAATCTAATTCATAAATGAGATAAATCAAAGATGTCATAGGTTTCAGGCAATTAACCTTGCATTTACAGGCCTGCAAGCAATAACTAGAGTCCAGATTCCCCAATGAGTAGAAAATATACCATATTGGGACAGACCAGAGAGACTAAATAAAACCTTCCACTTTTTTCCCCCTTCTTCTTTTAGTATTACTGCATCTCATCAGTCCGCTAAGGTCTTAACGCCTGATGATGTATTACTAAATTCTTCCAGCCCTACCTTTGCCAGAATCCATAAATCAATGTGAAAAGGAAAATGAGATTATTAGACTGTGATTCTGGAAGGTGACTTCTGCATAGATGTGATAAAGATATCAGGCTTCATCTAAAGGTTTCTGAGCGCTTTTCTTAAGATGTGGAGATTACCGTGATCTCTCTATTATTGGGGCTTGTTTGGACCGTAGGGGGAATCCTGTCAGAGCATATGGCCTCCTTCTAGCAGAGATTTCCCTTCTCACAATTCCTAGCTTCGTCTGACTGCTGTGATTGTCTGAGTCACATTTAGCCGCTGATGGATTTTATTACATTCAATCCACCTGAAATGCAGTCTGGTTTCTCCCCGCTTAAAATTATCTATAAAAATAAGAGAGTCGTTTTAGATTTGCTGAGCATACGGTAATAGAGGCATAATATATAATAAATAAATAAATAAATAAATATATATATATATATATATATATATATATATATATATATATATATATATATATATATATATACTTAAAGTCACAACCCCTGGTATGCCCAAGTGTTATTTATCAGCACAAATAAAAACACACACACACATATATATATATATATCCCCCACTATCTTTTGGAAGGTTTGTCGAAAATTCAGGACCATCATCTGTTTTGGTAAATAGGATACAGTAATTACCATTTAGAATATATTGGTGTTAGCTATCTTGAGCCAATGCTGCTTTCCTGAACATCCTTAGGGGTGTGTGAGTTACAGTGTACTTTACAGCTCATAAATTTGAATGCTATAAGTCATACTGTCTTTTTCACTTTGGGTATATGTTCAGAGGGCTTTGAATCTCAGCTGCAGGAGCGCCTGTTAAAAGAAGACCTTCAGATGAACTAATAAACCAAGGAGGAAGAAAACCTGGTTAGTTCCAGAGAGCCTTCTGTCTATTGGTGGCACAGCGGTTAGTCCAGGGTGGAAATCCAGATGAAAAAATATGCATCTTTTGACTGCTTTCTTCCTCGTGTAGCAGCATTCTGCCCCTGTTTTTTATAAGCTCGGAAATGTAAGAAGCTTTAGCTAAAGAACAAAGCTCATTCTAGGGTTTTCACAGATTTTTTATGATTTATATTGTTTTATTTAGTTTCCTAGTATGATTTGATTGCTTATTTAGTATCCTATGACTATCACTAAATGTTGTATCTTATGATTATTGATGAATGTATTTTTATGTACACTGAGAGCTTATGCATAGAAGACAAATTCCTTGTGTGTCCAATCTGGCCAAACTTGGCCAATAAAGAATTTTATTATCCATCCATCCATCATCCATCCATCCATCCATCCATCCATCCATCCATCCATCCATCCATCCATCCATCCATCCATCCATCCATCCATCCATCCATCTATCTATCTATCTATCTATCTATCTATCTATCTATCTATCTATCTAATATCTACTCTATTTCCCTCCAAAATAAGACCTCCTGGGATAATAAGCCCAATTGGGCTTTTGAGCGCATGCACTAAAATAAGCCCTCCCTTGAAAATAAGCCCTCTCTGAAAATATTGCAACACAGCAGCAGCCATGAGGTGACCACACTCACTGCCTCCTGCACCTCAAAAATAATAAGACCTCCCCAAAAATAAAGCCAAGCACTTATTTTGGGGGACAAAAGAAAATAAGACCCTGTCTTATTTTCGGGGAAATGTGGTATTATCCATCTATCCATCCATCCATCTATCATCTATCTATCTATCTATCTATCTATCTATCTATCTATCTATCTATCTATCATCTATCTATCTATCTATCTATCTATCTATTTATTTATTATCTATCTATCATCTATCATCTATCATCTATCATCTCTATCTATCTATCTATCTATCTATCTATCTATCTATCTATCTATCTATCTATCTATCTATCTATCTATCTATCATCTATCTATCTATCTATCTATCTATCTATCTATCTATCTATCTATCTATCATCTATCTATCTATCTCTATCTATCTATCCATCCATCCATCCATCCATCCATCCATCCATCCATCCATCTATCTATCTATCTATCTATCTATCTATCTATCTATCTATCTATCTATCTAGGGAACAGGTTCAAAGAATGAGTTTGTTGTGATTCTGCATTATTCAACAAAAGAGTTGGGCTTTCTTTTGTGATGTAGCAAACAAAGAGAGATGAGAACTTGGCATGAGCAGCTAAATATCAGCTTCATAAACTGAAATACTTATGAGAGCCCCTGGCAGCCTAATACAATGGCTTGGCACTTGTACAAATAAGCCCAGAACTTTTTGTACATTATAATTTCCCGTTGTATCTAGACCAGGAAAAAAAATGAGGTTTCGTGGAGGAAATTGTGTTATGGAATTAAGTTTTAGTTTCCCGGATGATTTGGAAAGTATTTACTATATTTTGCATAGGACGTGATCATATAATCCCATGATGGAGAACCTATGGCACACGTGCCAGAGATGGCATGCCGAGCCTTCTCTGCTGGCACGTGCGACATCGTCCCAGGTGAGATCTCCTTGGCATTTCTTTTGTGAACTTTTGTTTCCCTGCAAACAATGAAACAGAAGCTCACGAAAGAAAAAGATATTACCTTTTTGTCACATTGCCTGTGTTGGGATGCCCTGCCTCCCTCTGGCCAGCTGGTGTTTGGGTCTCTGCTGCGTATATACACAGGTATGCACATTCACATGCGTGCACATCTTTCCGTTTGGGCATGCGCGCGCACGCAGTTTGGGCACTCGGTGGATAAATGGTTCGCCATCACTGATATAACCTCAAGCTGAATCCTGGCTTGTTCTTTTACACCTAAAAGGGAAACAGTAAAGCAAGAACTGCACAAAACTCGGAGAACTTTGGCTAAGTCATGCATAGGACGGATTTGTGGAATTGTTGGGCTTCCGAAGCTGCTGCAAGATCATAATTAGTGTGTCCCCTGTTGTTCAATAGTGTAACATTTCATCTCTTGTATTTCCCATTTGGGAAAAATAAAAATAAAAACAATGTACTTTGAGAAGCTCTTCTGGTAGCTACTGTGTGTCCATTTTGGCTGTAGGTGTAAATATATGGGAACATTGGGGGGAAAAAAGGCACCTACGTGATCAACTCTAAACATCAAGTCTAAAATCGAGTCTAAAAAAAAATGTGGGAGGAATGATGCGAATTTGCATTGGGAGTCTTAGTTACAATGAGCTTTTGTCTAGGATTATATTTTAATTTTGTTTCAAACAAATGTTACTCTGCACTGCTTATTTAGCTCAATGAAAGATATTTGCATAATATGTAAACAAAAAGTTGAACGAATGTCTCCTTTTTTTAATGGGCTCAAATAAATCTTGCAGAACATTGGCCTGTTTTATAAATCATGCTGTTTTATAAATCATGCTTTTCAGAATGTTCTGATCTGTTAATTTTTAGTTCTAAAAATACCCGAGTTTGATGATTTTCTTATAATCTTGCCTGAATAGATCTTTAATGTTGCTCATAAGCATTTATTCAGCAACCTACAAGCTATTGAATTCCCAGGCGCGATAAGAAATACAATTTCTGGGAGACCAGGCTACTTTGAGTTTAGATGATTGCTATGATGAGTTCCAGTTGAGATGTTGTCCGATAGTCAAAGACTATGGATCATCAAACTTGAACATAGGACATTCAAAAATTGCTTGCTTCCGTTTCCTTGAGTCTGGAAAGAGGGAAAACTGATGCCTGAATTTGCTTTTTCAGTTCTTAACATATGCAGTAGGGCTGCCTGGCTGAGACCTCACACTGCTCTCCAAACAAACAGACTGGTGTTGTATAAAAAGCAATTTCTTTCTTAAGACTCAGAGCAACAGAAAGTTAATAAAAACAAACAAACATCCAGCCTTTAATGCCCAGCATCGGATTCTCAAGTCAAGTCCTGGGGACCCTGGCATCTTCACTTGTAGATAATTAATTTGCAGACCCACTTAATCTAAGAATGATGTTTTCAATCTGCAGACAATTATTTCGCATCTATTTTATTATTCATTGGTTGTACAGAGGCCAGCGCTCGTAACTATTAGCCACCACTTTTTAAGCAGATACAAATGATTGGGCAGGGCCCAGTAAAGGAAATGGAGACGCGGTGATGCCAGAGAGAAGCAACAAGGAAGTTCCCCAGTGTCGCATTATTTTCCTGTTAATTTGCGTGTCGATTGTAAACAAATGAAAATGGGTACAAAGAGCTAATTAGGGTAACTGGTTTTTAGACATGGCTTCACTGAATGGCTCAACACAACAGTTCCCAAGGAAAAGAAAGTGGATTAGTAAATTTTAATCCACAGCTGCCTTTGTCACATGGTGGCAATTTTAATTGATAGATGAATACCCTAAAGGAAAGCTTTTTCTTGCTTGCTTGTGGTCTGAAACATGCAGAGAGTTCATAATTATTCAGAATCCTTATGACTTTTCCTCTGTAGTTTGGAAACATATTTTGTATGTTTGGTAAAAAAAAAAATACCCTGGCAGTTTTACAAGAAAAATGTTACTGCGATTCTCTGATATCAATGCAATTTTTGCCACAGGCTTCAGCGGAACTAGAATCTATTACAGAATGTACCCATCCTCGAGGAAGTTCTTTCCCCTATTTATTGCTGTCTCCTATGCTTTATTTCAAAGAAAGGGCTTATAAATTTCGGCTGCTCCATCTCACACACACATTTCTATGGTTGAAATGTGCAGCAGTGGTTCTAAAGGGCAGCTTGGTTTTTGCTGTCTCTTCAAAGAGAAGCAGGCGTTGACCTGCTCCAGTCTTGCCTTCTTGAGGGTGGCCAACAGTTGGTGGGGGGCAGCTTAGAAGATGGGCTCTCGTATGAAGTGTAATGTAGTTGATTGAATTTAATTCTGTGTATTCTTCCGTTCTAGTCCTTGTGGTGTGTGGTACTTGCGTGCAGTGTGGCATTGCTATGTTTCAATGGACAAGGGCAGTGATGGCTGACCTTTTTGCAATCGCATGCCAAAAGTGAGGGGAGCATGAGGGAGGGGGTCATTCATGTGCATGCCCTCCGCGCATGTGCACGCAACCCCCCCACATATATGTGAGCCACCCTTGCCCTCCCCTGCTTTTGGTGTGCGATGGCACGGTGGACCTGTTTTCCATCCTCCCCAGGCTCCAGAACCTTACTAGGAGCCTGGGGAGGGCAGAAACAGCCTCCACCGCCCCCCACAGGTCCTCTCAAGGCCGGAAACAGCCCTGCAGGGCTGTTTTTCTCCCTCTAGGGCAAAATGCTTGGTCTTCATCCTCTTTGATGGTCTACTTTGGTCAAGATTTGAGGGAGGGTTGATCCCTTCTCCTTTGGCCATCTTAACTCAATAATTGGCTTTATGGGCATGTGCGGTGCACGCACAGAAGAAACATCCATTGATTCGTCCCACAGTGCTTCTGCCGCAGTGTTTTCAAGTGAGGGAAGACTTCACTTTGTGATCCTGGGTTCTCTCTGAGCCGTTGACTTGAATTTTAGCACTAAGGTTGCTCTCCGTGGTCCTGAAAAAGCCAGCTTTCCCCTTGCAGTCTGCAGTGCTGGGTGAACATTGGTTCATGCGTCTTGCTAAGTGAGCTTGTGTCTTATTTTAAATCCCTATGCTGTATGCTGGGATTCCATAACTTCTAATCCGTACCCAATGGTTTATAAACCACAGGGGAACGGGTTCACACCCTACTCTTAGCCGAAACTAAAGAAACCACACAGCTGAGTGTGCTACAGACTGTGCAATGAAAGATAGAGTACTATAATAAAAGATGCTATATTATCTACACTATCTTTTATTCCGGGTGACTTCCAGTACTTCTTGGAGAACACCTGGCCTCCAGGGCATTAGGGAAATGAGAAGATTTTGGGGCTTTCCTCCTTTCATACATCGCTCTTACCACTTTGAGGGTTGTCCCAAAGGTGCTTTTTCAAGGGGCAACTGGACTTCCTTTGTTTTTCCTTTGAAGATGTTTCACTTCTCATCTAAGAAGCTTCTTCATCTCTTCAGAGCTTCTTGAACGAGAAGCAAAAGTTCTTCAGAGAAAAAACCAGAAAAATCCAGTTGCCTCTTGAAAAAGCACCTTTGGGACAACCAGGACCTGAATGACTGACAATCTCCATAGACACCTGTTGTGGCCCAGCAGGAGCCGTTGGAGCTGCAAACAGACTCCGCCAGCGAGGGGCCTTATGAGTCGGCTCTGGAAGAGGTGGAAGACCCTGGACAGGGTTCCAACTCCGAGCAGGGCGCAGAGAGGTTGGTTGGCCACCAGGAGGCGCCTGAGGCATAGAGCAGTGGTGAAAGCCAAAGGGAGTGTGCTCCTGACGTCATGCCTTGGAGTAGTGATGAGGAGACAAGGGAGGTAGTCCTGGTAGATTGATGGAGAGAACAGCTACGCGGTTATAAAAGATAATTGGACCCAGGTGGTTGTAATTAGGCTCCTCTCAAGATTGTATTTAAGGAGAGACTCTGGGAGGAGCCTGGTTTGCAGGATTCAACTTCATTCTTAACGCTGGAGAAGCTGTTATCTGTCTCTGTCGAAGTCTGAGTTGCTGCCAAGGTTCTTATCTGTTTGTTATGTTTGGGCTTTCAGCCACCAAGGGTTATGTTTCCTGCTAATAAAGTGCTGTGGAATTCCAGCTACGCTTGTCTCGGCATTCATTACTGGACGGAGGAGGGGGTCAGAACAGACACCATAAACAAATATTTTGTGGCATGGAGCTGAATGCAGAATCCAACCATGATTTTTTTTAAAAAAAAAATCTTGATTTGTCCAATGATGTAAAATTGTAAGATACCATTTCTCACGTAAGGTGCCAAAATATCTAAAAGTGATGTGTTACCTTGCAGATGACGTCGCCCCCTACTTCAAGACGGAACCCACTTTGCCTCAGACGCACCTGGAAGGAAACCGCCTTATCCTCACCTGCCTGGCAGAAGGAAGCTGGCCTCTGGAATTTAAGTGGCTGCATAACGACATGGAAATCACAGAGTTCTCCAGGGAATATAAGTAAGTGATTTCAGACTGTAGAATCTGAATGATGTCTAGAACAGGGGTGTCAAACTTCATTGAGGGGCACATCAGGGTTGTGTTTGACCTCGGGATGGGTGGGTGGGGGGTAGGGGGTGCAGCCAGCTCAACATCGCTCATGTTGAGGAGGCCTATGGTGGCCCGAGCACTCTCCCAGTGAAAACAGGCTCTCAAGAAGTTTTCGCCTGCGATGACCTCCTGCAACCCTCTGCCAGCGAAAATGTAGCTTCTGAGGGTCATCCGTGGTCCTTGTGAGCTCCATTTTTGCTGGCAGAGGTACCGCGGGCCAGTGCTTCTCTGTTCCCAGGGTAGCTTAGTGGGCCACATCTAAGCACCCCGCGGGCCAGATCTGGCCCAGGGGCCTTGAGTATGACACCCCTAGTCTAGAACATAGAATAATAGGGTTGGAAGAGACGTTGGACATTTTCTACTGCCTGCTCAAGGAGGAGATCCCTTCTGAACAAATGGTTGCCCAGCCTCTTCTTGAAAACTCCAGGTGTCTGCTGTGTTTCTCAGTATATCTGCATCATATTGACCCGATCCAACTATGTCTCTTCATTAATCTCTCTCTTCTGGTTACTCACTGCTTCTATGACGTGACCCGTCAAAACCGCGGTCCACAAAAGCGCGCTCGACGAAAGCACGTACGTGACGTCATCACAGCGCGATGAAAAAAATTAAAAATTGAAATAAAAATAAAATTAAAGCAAGCCGATTCACATAAAGGTAAGGGTTAGGTTTAGGTTTAGGGTTAGGGTTAGGTTAAGGGTTAGGGTTAGGGTTAGGTTTAGAGCGTTAGGGTTACGTTTAGCGTTAGGTTAAGGGTTAGCGTTAGGTTTAGCGTTAGGTTAAGGGTTAGGTTTAGGGTTAGGTTTAGGGTTAGGTTTGGGGGGGTTAGGGTAAGGTTTTCGCTTTAATTTTACATTTACCGATCACAGCGCGATGTTTTCGTCGCGCTGTGATGACGTCACGTACGCGCTTTCGTCGAGCGCGCTTTTGTCTATCGCGGTTTTGTGGTGGAACCCTTCTATGATATACATTTAGCAGGTTACCCAAGCCTGTCCCAAAAGCATTTCAGCTTTCCGCTCTTATGCGCCAGCTGTGACAAAGACAAATGAGCTGTTCATGTGTCAGCATTTTAGGGGTCCCTTTGCTAAGAGAAGGAGCGGCTGGTCCTTTCCGTGTCTCAACGCACGCAGGAAATGGATCAATCCATGGTCCCTGATCTCACAAGCGCCTCTTCACCTTCTGGTTTCATCGCAAAGGCATGCTGGAATCTAAGCAACGATCTACACCAGAAGTGTCCAACCTTGGCAATTTTAAGACCTGTGGACTTCAACCCCCAGAATTCCCCAGCCAGCATCATGGCTGACTGGGGAATTCTGGGGGTTGAAGTCCACAAGTCTTAAAATTGCCAAGGTTGGGCGCCCCCTGGTCTCCTCCATCAAATAACCCTCATTATTTCTGCTTCTTTCATTTCCCCCCTCATTGTTTTTTTTAAGTGGCTGAATGTTTTCTGTGTGTGGAATCGAAATTTAAAAGCTATTTAAGGTCAGGGTGTTTTGATTAAGCATGGAAGAAATCAGCCAGGAGTCAACACAGCTGTTCATTTGATCAATGGGATAAGCTGTGCTGTAGGTCTGCCAGTAACGGGGGGGGGGGAATCACACACATTCATATGTACAGTGGAATAGAAGGATGGGTAGAGAAAGCGATGCAAAACCGCTCTCAGAAAAAATGGAATTACCAAAGGTTTAATGAGAAAGTCAGAGCTGCTTTTTCACTTGACTAAACAATTTTTGGCTGTAGCTAGATTAGGCATTGTATATGCATAACAGGTTCTTGCTCATTTTTAATAATACCTACAATTAATATGAAATAGTATAACATTTATAATTCTAAAGCAAGCTGCACTTGGAACTGCGGTATGTTGCAGCTATGGGGATTAGCTGAAAAACTCTCCCTTTTAAAGTAATAATTAAGGTATTTAAGTTTTGCTAACATATAATATATAGGTTCGTTTGTTCCCAATGAAAACACAGAGGTTTCCCCCCCCCCTTTAGTCCTTGATTAATTTGTTTCCTCTCCTTGAAACATTTATTTTGTCGAACAAAGTGTGCACGGAAAACTAATCCAAGTTTGCAATATTTATTTGAATAAATATGCTACTATGAATATTAAAGTTCTATTATTTATTTGTAATTGTGTGCAACAAGCGAAGATACGGTTGGCGTTTTTACATGCAGGGAATTGCATTTATTCATTGGGATGAAATGATTACAGATTGTTTGCTTCTGGCATAAGACAGTTTGGCTAAATTTGGCTCTAATCTTGTCTTGTTGGCAAGCAGCATAACAGAATACCTCACTGCTGTATCTTTTTCTTTTCTTTTTTTGCCAAGTAACTACAGTATGGCTCAAACGCTGCTTATAATCCCTGCCAGTTACAATCAGCGACAAAGTAATAATTGATTAGAGTAGAAGAAGATTTGCACTGCGGCCCAAAAAGTAATAAAAATGATCCCCCAGCTTAAGTTTATAATGCATTTTAGTTAATACAAAGTAAATTATTCATTGCTAATAAATACTTTCATAATTTATATAGCAAGCTTGAGGGTTAAGGCTGAAAAAGAGAATAACCGAGATTTTTTATGCTGTTACGCTTTGCTGTTCCCATTATTAATCATGATCTGTCATCAATGTATGATGTGTTTGATAATCCAGACTATTCGAACCTCTGCATGATTCATGTGTAGTTTTGTATAATGTAGAACAATTTATTAATATGTAAGCTGTGCTGGAAAGATGAAAAGCGATATATCTTATTTGGCATTTCCAAAACAAGATTTACATTCAAGGAAGACAATAATGTTGCAAAAGAAACTGGCATTTTGTTCCGTGCTTTTATCATGCCTCCCCCCCCCGCCCCCCCCAAAAAGAAATCAACGTAGCATATGTAATTTCCCCCATGTTATCTTTATCAACAACTTTGCCCGATACGATGCATCTGAGAGCAAATGTCTCTTCCAGCGTCACCCAGGCAGCTTCACGGCTAAATGCTGAATTTAGGCCTGGTTTTCCAATCCAAAATATTATCCTCTGTGGCATCTCGGTGGGAATTGGTGACACGCAAATAGGGCTGTTGCTGTGGATTGCAGGCAGTTCTCGACTTACCACAATCCGTTTTAGCGACCGTTGAAAAGGCACTGAAAAAAGTGACTTATGACCATTTTTCCACACTTCCGGCTGTTCCGCAGCATCCCTGAGGCCACTTGATCGAAATTCATATGCTTGGCTCATACTTACGACCGTTGCTGCAAACATCTCGCAAGCAAACTCAATGGGGAAGCCAGATTGGCTTAGCAATCGTGTTACTAACTTATGAACTGCAGTGATTCACTTAACGACCATAGTAGGAAAGGTCGTAAAATGGGGGCAAAACTCACTTGACACATGTCTCACTTAGCAACGTACCCTTTGGGCTCAGTGGTGGCCTTAAATCAAACACTACCTGTCTAGTGTTTCTGTGTGAGTGACTGAGTGACTGAGTGAGAAAGAGAAAGAGAAAGAGAGAGGGAGAGAGAAATTAAAATTCAGGCACTTGGCAAATGGCATGTATTTATGACAGTTGCAAAATCACAGGGTCCCCTGATCACCATTTCCAGCCAGCTTTAGATGAGCAACGTCAATGGGGGAAGCCAGATTCGCTTAATGACTGGGTGATGCACTTAACGACTGCAGTTAACTAACCCAGGGACACACAATTGGACGTGACTCATTTAACCACCGCCTTGCTTAGCGGCAAAAATCCTGGGCCTAATTGTGATCGTAAATTGAGGACTACCTGTCTGGGATCCACGTTAGTCTCCTCTTTTGCAGGCAACAAAACGAACTACAGGATAGTAGAAAATAGAAGAACGGGGGATCGGTGGGGTGGGAAGCCCCCTGCATTAGAAGCGTGGAAAGTTTTGAACAGCTGAGCTATTCTTCCCCGTTAGCTTTACACGGTTTCTGAGAAAGCAGCCTTAAAACCAAGAGCATTCTTTTAATTCATGCTTCTCTCCTTTGTCTTACAGATACGTCATTCCTTCCTTGAAAAAATCGGACGGTGGTTTTTATCAGTGTGTCGTGCGGAACAGAATGGGGGCTCTCTTGCAGAGGAAATCAGAGGTTCAGGTGGCATGTACGTCTGAATGGCATTTCTTTCCACACTTTCTAAATACAGCCCAGTTATGCGCGATGCAAAATCATCGCCTTCTTTTGCCTGTTAGCTTCTGCCAATTTTTTGCTCTTTGCCAAAATGAAGACTAGGCCTCTCCAGATTATGCAGCATATAGTATATATATTTTAATCACAGAAAGAATAGTTTTACCCGGCCAAAGTTATACAATAAATAATGCAGGCAATTGTTCTGCCTCCAGTTTACCAACGAAGCGCCATTTAGAATGAAGAGGTGAGCAGGCTGTCAGGCATTCACACAGAGCATGCTTAAAAAAGGAAAGGTGAGCTTAACATGCAACATCTCTGAAAATGTTGTTTTCGGTTGTTTGAATACTCTACAAGGCCAAATTCTTACGTCCAAGTCTAGAGAACTGGCATGGCCAAAAGAATAGATACAAACTCAAGGTAAACCGCTCCAAACTTGATTGCAGAAAATACGACTTCATCCACAGAGTGGTCAACGCCTGGAATGCTCTACCTGACTCCGTTGTTACATCCTCAAACGCCCACAGCCTCAACCTTAAACTGTCTACCGTGGAGCTCACCCCATTCCTAAGAGGTGCATAAAGGGGGTGTGCATTTATTTGTACTCATTTCCCTTGATCATGTCCATGTTCATACTTATACCTATTACCTTGTACATGTTTGATAAACTAACAAACAAATAAATAAAATTCAGATTGTAGAAGCTATCAATTTTGACCTTTGACTGCCTTTAGAAATAAGTTCTAACTTATTTTTTAAAAAATGAGTAGGTAAATATGTTTGAGAAATTCTTACCTTGTATTGGAGATCTAAAGAATAGAATAGAATAGTTGGAAGGGACCTTGGAGGTCTTCTAGTCCAACCCTCTGCTCAGGCAGGAAACCCTATACTATATCAGACAAATAGTTGTCCAATCTTTTCTCAAAGACAACTATTTGTCTTAAATGGTATAGGCCTGAGCAGAGGGTTGGACTAGAAGACCTCCAAGGTCCCTTCTAACTATTCTATTCTATCCTATCCTGTCCTATCCTTTAGTTTTCCAATACAAGTTAAGGATTTCTCTAACATACCTACCTACCTATTCATTTTTTAAAAGCGAAGTTAGAGTTTATTCCTAAAGGCAGTCAAAGGTCAAAATTGATAGCTTCTACAATCTAAAAGATTGATTATATTTATCTGATTATATCTATCTGATTTTGCTGCCTTCCTCACTTAAACCAATTCCCCCCACGCTCACGTCACCCTATTACAGAAGAGTTGACGAACAATCATGAATTATAACAGTTAAATCTCTCTTTCCCGAATTGCTCAATGCAGCGTGCAACCCTTCACGTTCACTTTTAAAGGAGAATACATTAAAAAAAAAAGCACAGACAGTCACACTGTGAATCTTCCAGACAACCCTGGCACGAAAAAGTTTGCAGTGCATCTTTCCTGCTTCTTTTTGTGGATTGCGATACCTGTTTAAGAATGGCGTTTTTTTCCCCCCACCTTGGGAAAAATGCGTAACTTCCAAGTGTGTCACCGGTCCACCTTCTAATCTCTTTTACTCACCGCTTCTGATTACCGGGAGCTCCAAGTAGCTCTTCCATATCACCAGCTATTAACGGAGAGGCCAAATTGAAATCTCCCCAAACGGGATGAAGTCCCACTATTTGTTTATACACGACACGTCTTTGCCTGAGCCTTTAATTATTGTTCCTCAGAGCACTTAACTGGAAGGTCAGCAACGGTGGCTGTCATTTGATAAATGGCAGGGAGATGAAGTGGGTGAACAGAATTCTTTATTAGACATGACCATTTACAAGGAAGTGATTAAACAAGAGAAGAGAGGCATCATGAGGGGAAATGTGCTGAATTTATTTTTCCTCCTGTTTAATATTAGCATCAAGAATAATAGCGTAACGCTGTGCAAATTGGCCAAGCGGCCATTAACTCTTCTAGCTAACTGCCATTTAATGTTTGTTTTGCAAAAAATGGCAACAAGAGGGGGCTTTAAAAAGCTGGTGGGAATGTGACAAGTTTGCTTTTTTAAATTATTCAGGTAGGTTTGGGTGCCAAAATGTTCCTTGAGAAGTTCTCAGCTCTAGATAATATAATCCAAATGATCATGTAGGCCTTCCTTCCACGCTTCCGAAACCTGGTTTCATCTCAGTCAAATGCTGGTTTGCAGCATGAGCCGCAATGAATGAAAGGTTTATTCTTAATCGGATCAAAAGGAATTCTCCTTCTTTTAATCTTCAAGACGGATCTCCACCAAGATCTGTTTTCATATGCTCTGTTGAGAATTGTTAAAAAAAAAAAAACACATCAGGAGACTTGCTAATTATAAAGTCGGTGTTAATTCTTGAATTATGGCAGCAAATGCATTTTAATAATAACGCTTACGTAAGTAATGACCATAAGGAAGGCTGAGCACCAAAGAATGGAGGCCTTTGAACTCTGGTGCTGGAAAATAGCAGTAGACTTATATACCGCTTCATAGGCCTTTCAGGCCTCTCTAAGCGGTTTACAGAGAGTCAGCATATTGCCCCCAACAATCTGGGTCCTCATTTTACCCACCTCGGAAGGATGGAAGGCTGAGTCAACCCTGAGCCGGTGAGATTTGAACCGCTGACCTGCTGATCTAGCAGTAGCCTGCAGTGCTGCATTTAACCACTGCGCCACCTTGGGCGCAGTCCCTGCACCCAATGCAGGGACTCCTGCATTGAGTCCCTTGGACTGCAAGGCCATCCAACCGGTCAGTCTTAGAGGAGATCAACCCTGGCTGCTCTTTAGAAGGCCAGATCCTGAAGAGGAAACTCAAAGACTTTGGCCACCTAATGAGAAGGAAGGTCTCCCTGGAGAAGAGCCTCATGCTGGGAACCATGGAGGGCAAAAGAAGAAGAACTACAAGGCCATCCAACTGGTCAGTCCTAGAGAAGATCAACCCTAACTGCTCTTTAGAAGACCAGATCCTGAAGGGGAAACTCAAAGACTTTGGCCACCTGATGAAGGAAGGACTCCCTGGAGAAGAGCCTCATGCTGGGAACGATGGAGAACAAAAGAACAAGGGGACGACAGAGGAGGTGGCTGGATGGAGTCACCAAAGCAGTCAACCTGAGCTTCAATGGACTCCAGAGGATGGTAGAGGACAGGAAGGCCTGGAGGAACATTGTCCATGGGATCGCGATGCGTCGGACACAACTTCGCAACTAAGAACAACAAGTAATGCATATGCCAGTTTAGAAAGAGGACATCTCTGAAGAGGAATGGTTTCACTTCTGCTCGTAATTCTATAACATTAATAACTTTATTGCGAGGTGCTTGGGATGGAGAAGAACCTGGCGTGGGGGGACCAAAGACATTTGAGATTGCTAGCCAGTGCAAAGCCAGGAACAGCAAAGTGGTATCCTGAGTGCTTTCTGAACTTGGTTGTTGTGTGGCAGACATTTTCATTACCCAACTAGGTAACATCAACAGTGCTAGATAGGGGTGGGGTTTGCACTGATTTTAGCACTGATGATGTTCCCTAGTTGGCATAATGATATGTCTGCAACACAACAGCCAACAACCAAGATCGGGCATCACCAAAGATTCCATAGTTCAACTACTTATTGAGGAAATTAGCAGTAGCAGTAGACTTATATACCGCTTCATAGGGCTTTCAGCCCTCTCTAAGCGGTTTACAGAGAGTCAGCATATTGCCCCCAACAATCTGGGTCCTCATTTTACCCACCTCGGAAGGATGGAAGGCTGAGTCAACCCTGAGCCGGTGAGATTTGAACCGCTGAACTGCTGATCTAGCAGTAGCCTGCAGTGCTGCATTTAACCACTGCGCCACCTTGGCTCGCCTTTAAGCAGCCTTAAAGTTGCAACCATTGTAAGAGGTTCAGTGTGGTTTCATTGTTGGCGTTGCAATGGTTGAAGAGGCTTCATCCTTCTGCCTTTCTCCCTTGATTCAGTGCTAGTTTAATTATTCTCTGGCCTACATTTGGGAGGGCAAGAACCCAGCTGATATATTTTTTGGTGGCAATGCTACACTCAGCATAGTATGATATTAATTGGAATATCCTCTTTTATAGCAGGCATTTTATGTTTCATAAACAAAAAATTAAGAGACCATTTTCCTAAATTAGATGATGCAACCACAAAGTAATTGTTTTACAATAAATTGTTATGTAAAGCTTACATCTTACAATGAATTCTACGTACGGAACGATTCTTTAAAATCTTAACGAAGCTAGGAAGGCATTAGAAACTTTAAGCCTTGGATAACTTTCCTCGTCAGGCAAAATTCTTACGCTTGAAAAAAATAATTAGCTGAGTTGCAAATTAACGCAAAATAGGTCCACAGGACTTGGCTGGCAATTCTTAATTAGAAAGTGTCTGAATTCTGAAGGCTAAACTGATCGTGCAACAACAAGGTTAATTAGAAGTCCTTGCATGGTTCAATACTTCTGTTTAAGTAGGTAATCTTATTACAATAGAAAACAAAAAAAAAATATGGGCCATTTTCGATCCAGAAGAAAAATCACACTGCCAATAAAACCCCCGTTGAAATAATGACTCATTTTGAAATTGGAATACTGGCCAGTAGGGGTTGTTTTTAAGAGGGCATCACTTTCCTTCGTGCACCTCTTCAGCCATGGCTCTGAAGCCTCTTTTAACTTCAGACACAACATTTCCATACAAGTGAATTTCTTCAGAACAAAACAGGCCTAACATCTATGGCAGCGACGGCGAACCTTTTCGACACTGAGTGTGCAAACTAGAAGGTGCATGCCTGTGTGTGTACTGGTGGTGGAAATGCAAAGGCCAGCTGACTGGTGTGCACCTGCCTGTTTTGGGGCAGTTTTCAGGCTGTTTTGGGGGGTGCTTTTGACCTGAAAACTCCCTGAAAATGTGCCGCAAAATGGCCTGAAAATGCGCTGCAAAATGTCCTGAAAATGCCCCCCCAAATGTCCTGAAAATGCCCCCCCCAAATGGCCTGAAAATGCCCCCCCAAATGGCCTGAAAATGTCTCCCAAAATTACCTGAAAATACCCCCCAAATGTCCTAAAAATGCCCCCCAAATGGCCTGAAAATGCCCCCCCCATGGCGTGAAAATGGCTCAAAAACAGCCTGTTTTTGAGCCCTTTTCCCAGCCATTTTCAGGCCATTTTCCTGGCAGTTTTCCGATGCTCCAGCACCCGCTAAGACCAGCTGCCCAGCGGGCCGAAATCCAGGTGAGCAGCTGGCAACGGCGGTGTGCCCACAGAGAGGGCTCTGCGTGCCACCTCTGGCACATGTGCCATAGGTTCGCCATTCCAGATCTATGGTTTTTTTCCCCAGCATGAAATAGGAGATATAATCCATTCCCCCAACTCTTAATTCTGCTGCTTTCTCTTCTGCTCAATTCCAGGCACCGTCTGTTGGAACCCAGTTAGTTGAATGTTATCTGTAGCTGGAAACTCTCTTGCCCAGTTATTCCAAACCGGGGGGGGGGGGGAGAAAATCTCCTGTTTGCTTTGGGAAATATTTGGAAACTTGCAGAAGTTGGTCACCCCTGCAGGGGACTTGTGAAATATGAGTTCACAGCAGGGGTGGTATGACACATGATATTGAATAAAAGCTCTTCTGCCAATTGTTCGGGCACAGTTCATTCTCTGAGTGCTCCTGGCATCATATCAAAGGTTTGTGTGGCTTATTTAACTCCGTCTGTATTTAACTGGCCTTTTGCCCCCTCTGAATTCTGCCTCCTAGCGAACAAGCTGCCTCTCTAGATGCATCCCAGATATTTTGCTCACCAGGATCCATTTCTGTCCTTAAACATCCCGATCAAAAGCTCTCCTATTAACCATAAATAACCCTTTAATTTATGTCTGCTTTGGTACTTTTTAATCCATGTTCGGTTGCTCCCTTTATTTCGTACAGAGGATGTTGTGGCCATGCTCTTTTTTGGGGTGGTGGTGGTGGAATTGAGCTTGGTTTGAGCTCGTCTCCTTTTTCGGGTAAAGAAAATTCTCGCCAGCTCAGGTTCCAAGCAGAAGGACCTTTGTAAAGTTGGCATCTCGAGCTATTTAGATTTCCATGTGCCTTCAGAATATTTGCCTGCGTTGTAACGTTACATGACAGATGCTCGCCTTCTGTGAATCTGTGTCAATCAGTTGCCCATCCCGTGAAATGCAAACAAGCGGTAGTGCAGACAGATTTCTTAGGTGTCGTAGAGTCACTGGGCTTTGTCTCATGCCTCAGCGCACACTCACAAAGCTGCACCCCTCAGCGGTAACACAAAGCCTGCTACAGCGTGCTCCCTAATGGCCATCGACTGTTATAAAGGCTTAATGATTACAGTATTCTAAAACAATGGTGTGGTATGATATGGCATGGCATGGCATAAGAGACTTCTGGAGTTCTCAGTCCACCCTTTTCTTTGCAGACATGGGAAATTTCCAGGATGAGAATCAGTGGGAAACCGTGCCTGAAGGACAAGCTGCTGTCCTTAACGTCCCCCACATCCCCAGTTACCCCAAACCGCAAGTCACGTGGTTCAGAGACGGGCACAAGATTATACCCAGCAGCAGAATGTAAGTAGCAATCCAATTATTGTTTCAGATGTGACCAAACGCGTATTTAATTTCATAAATGCAACTTGTATTTTAAGCGCAAGGTTGTGGGCTATTGATAACCACGTGAGCAAAGGCTTCCAGGGAACAAGGATAAACGCCTACTTTAAGATGTATATTAACTATTTCAAGGCAATGCTTGCTTCTGCCTTTGCCGTATTGATCTGTTCCTCACTAGGGGTGATTACTTTGGCTTTGCTTATTTAAAACAAACCCTAAGCAGATCCACAGATTTATTATTTACCCTCCTGCGCCCACCTTCCATTCTACTTTACGCTACTTTATTTAACAATGAAACTGCAATTAGTGTTTGTTTTCTTTTAGCTCCTTTTACCCTGCAGTGACAGTTTTATTTTCTTCAGTCTAATTAGCGGTTCAGCCATTCCCAGGCAGCGGCTGCGCTCCCCGACTACCTAAGCATTGTCGCTGGGTGTTCCCATCAACAACTGGCATCTAAAGTGCCAGTCTGGTTTTAACTCAAACGCCGGCCTTTCTTTCAACAGGGCTCCCTTACGTAATTTAGTAAGCAATTAGTGGAGACCCCAGGGTTTAGCTTGGGTGAGTGCGGTGGGCGGGAATATCAGAATGATTTATATAGCTACCACCACGAATTCCAGGAAGGTTGCAAAGTATCTCGGGCCACTAATGAAAAATTGATCCCTCAGCTGTGTTGGAAGAAAATGCCCATCTGGGTTCAGTTCCAAGTGGGGGAAAAAAGAGACTGGAAACATGGAGGCTGCTTGGAAAGATGGTTTAATGGTGGACAGGACCACATGGCTTGAGTTCCTGAGCAGAATCACATGGCTTGAGTTCTTGAGTAGAAAAGGGGGGGAGATGCTGAGAATGCCCTGGTTTTATGCCCTCTGGGGGTCCCAGAAATGCATTCTGATTGGTTGTCAGACTCCCAGGGGGTCGGGTGGGTGTGTCTTAGCTACCTTTGTAGCAGTGGTGGGATTCAGCCAGTTCGCACCTACCCGGGAGAACCGGTTGTTAACTTTCTAAGCAGTTGGGAGAACCGGTTGTTGGAAGAAATCTCCTTTTGTTTTTTTCCACTCTACAGGGCTAATCCTGTAAGGAAGGTAGGAAGGAAACATTCTGGTGTTGTTTCTAGCCTCATCTTTATTCCCCTGTTTACAGAAACTGCCTCCGGTTAGCCCTTATTACATTGTAACAGTTGATGTGAAGCGCCCATTGATGTGAGTGACGTTGAGTTGGCCACACCCACCCAGTCATATGACCACCGAGCCATGCCTACCCAACTGGTCATTAGGGCAGAGAACCAGTTGTTAAATTATTTGAATCCCACCACTGCTTTGTAGGCTGTCATGAGACCCAAGATTGTTTGCCTTGCTGGCTGATGTGGTTTTTCCCAGGTGCCTTGTGACGAATTTCTGTTTGCTAGATGGGTCTGCTGGGAGGGGTAGACTGGCTGGGGAATTCTGGGAGTTGAAGTCCACAGGTCTTCAAGTTGCCAAGGTTGGACACCCCTGCTCTAAACCCGAAAGCAATTCTCACCGAAATCCAGTCTATCAACTTGGAAATATGTCCTGTTGAATCCCAAGCATGGCTGGGATCTCAGCCATAAGCGGTTCACAAACGATAGCTCTCTTAATCTGTCCCAGCTAAGCCATGTAAATGCCTCCTGGCAGGAGATCTCTCTTTTGGCTTCTCTACAAAGCCTACCGATGACGCTGGAGCAAAATAATAATAATAATAATGCAACTATTGTGTTTTTTTTCCTTCTTCTTTAATGCAGCGTTCTTTGCGCCCAATTGCTTAATGAAAGTTGAATTACGCATTGCCATTTCGATTCCTTTGGAACAAGGGGTGGTGGTGGCAATATTTCTGGCAAGGGACGAAGCCTTTTCATATCAAAAGACTGAAAGGCGGTGGAAATCAGGGCACCGTTGCTAGCGGTTTCCGTTCCTGCAGAAAGGGACAGGTTGGCACGGAGCTCCATCAAAAAGTGTAAACATGTAAAATTTTCTAATAGCAAGAAACCCGTTTAATTCGCCAATACTCTCCCAGGCATTGTAGCTTGAAATTTTAAAGCCAACGGTGTTTACGGATTTGCACTTTAAGCAGCATTTTTGGTTCTTTTCCCACCTGAATAAGACATGGTTGGCTGGGGAATTCTGGGAGGTGAAACCCACACGCCTTAAAAGTTGCCAAGGTTGGGAACCCCTGGATTAAAGAAAGGTTGGATTTTACTTTGTTTGGATACAGTTGTGACTATCTTGACGCTGCTTGGGGAAGGCCAAGCAAAGACGAACCGGTTGCCAGTCTAGCTATGAAACGCAATTTGTTGCCTTCTGCATTGAAATATTGAGCAATTAATGATGCCATCCAGAGAGTGCTCTGGCCAAATCATTTATTTAATCCCTGCATGGGTGGCTCCTATGATTATGTAGGAGAAACAGGGAGGAAGCTAACCACCAGATTGCAAGAACGAGCGGTCGGACAAGGAAACCCAAGTTCATTTGCAATGAACGAAGACGTTCAATTTTGCAGCTACTAAGATTATTGGACGAGCAGGTACAAAAACAGCCAGGGAAGTGATTGAATCCTGGGAAACGGGCCCCTTGTCAGTCAACAGGGGTGTGGATTTATCGCCAGCCTATCTAATACTTAGGAGCCGAGGGCTTGGCTGCACAAGGAAATGACAGCCAATCGCCAGCCGTCAACACACCAATCAGCCAATAGGAAGGCACCACATAAACAAGATTCACAAAACAGCCCACAACACATATGTCAGGGGTGTTAGGTGGAACCCTGAGAGCATATTTCAGTAGAGAGAAATTCCCTGAAGGTGTGTTCCAGCATGACTCCGAAAGCTTGGAAGAGTAAACCTCTGGTCTTGGGTGACCGACCCCAATTCGATTTTGCATCATTATCCTGGGACACGTGTCTTTGCCTTCATTCATTTATCTAAGTTTGTTGCCTCGATTGTTGGCCTCTTTGAGGATGGCTGGCTGTGCTTGGAGTGCTGTTCCCAAAGGCGCCGTTGGTGTGGGCTGAAGCAGTGCTCCCATAATGATGCTCAAACGAACCTTCTCAATACCAAAAGGTATTGACGTCTCCTGATTCTTGTAGGATAGATGAATGAGGACTCTGTCCCTTCCTTTAAATGTTTTGCATTACGTTTACCTGTTTAGCTGTTGTGGCCTGCCAGCAGCCAGCAGAGGTAGCAGCAGATTCGGACAGTGAGGAGGCTGGGGAGGAAAGCTCAGACAAGGGCTCTGCGCTGGAGGCAGAGAGGGAGCTAGACAGTAGTGAGGCAGAGGAACAGCTGGAGCCTGTTCCCAGTGTGCACATGTGCAGAGCTGCCAGAAGAAAAGAACAGCTAAGAAAGCAAGGTTGACTTAGGAATAAAGCCACACCTTGGAGGTGATTGGCCCCTCCCATAGGGAACAAAAGAGGATCGAATGGGGAGGGGGCTTTTGCAGGAAAGAATTCATTCCTTCGGTCGTTTCAAGAGTGGAAAGTTCTGTTTGTGACTATAAGAAACTCTGTGCAAGGTTTTGCTTTGCCCTGCGTTTGGAAACTAGTTATCTGGCAGCTCTCCAAACGAGATAAGGTTCGTGTTGATAAATATTCCTTGGAAAGACTGTTTGCTAAGTCTTGTTAAGCTCTTTGAGTTGTTCCGGGGATGTTTTTATTTTATTTAGCACTATATCTTGATTTGTATGTTAAGGGTAATTCACCAAGTAAGCATTTTTTTTAATCTTACTAAAAGTAATTTATAGCCCTCAGTATTTAGGGAAACATCTTTCCCCTATTTTTTTATTTTTTGCAAAAAAGAACTCCCCCCGCCCTGTTTTTTTTTTTGCAACCATTGCATTTCCTTTTGGGTATGGAATAAAGTCAAGTATTTCTCTTTTCTCTTGGTGTGGTATTTGATAGTGTTTCTTAAGAATTTGCTTTCAGTCAGCACATTTTATTATTTTTATCTCTCTCTAGGAGTCCTAATAGTACTATTTTCATTTCTCTTCATGTTTAATTGCACATTTTTTGCTTTAATTATTGATCACTTTTGCTTGAATGACTTTATATATTTTTTTGCCCTGGTTATGCATCTTTCATGGGCTTGTAAAACATTGATTAAAAATAAATATGTACAAAGCTCGTGCGTGTACATATTTATAGGGTTGTTATTTTATATAAATTTATATACTCAATATTGCTTGGAACTAGAAAAATGCACTTGGGCTAGAAAACGGGATCCTCTTTAGAAATGTATGAATGCAAGATTCAATTGTACCGAGTGAGATAATTTCCCATCTGTTAATACTCCCAACTGTATAAGCACAAATGTGTAGTTGCTAGTTTTCACGTTGGGCGTCGGACTTGTCACTCCTCTTCAATCCAGCCTTTTAAATTACTTTTAGTGTTTTAGGTTCAATGTTTTCCTTGATTTATAGCATACCTCCTTGGTGATTTGATCCAAAGACACATTCTTGATAGGCAAATAAATGCTGCCAGCTGTTGACTATTGTTGCTAAAATATTATTTAGCAGTAGAGCCATCACTGATCATAAATGGTTATAATTACCAGATGCATGTACTGGAAATAGCTAGTGCGTTTCACAGATCCTATTAGATGCAGAATAAACTTACCAACAATATGTAAAAAAAGAGAGAGAAAGAGAAAGTAGCCTAACATTCAAGACTGTTATCTTAAGCTTACATACTTCTTTCTCCCCATGGCTCAATCAACAGATGATGGCTAAGCGAGAGTAGACTGATAAGATTTCATCATTATCCAGGAGGATAATATGAACCCTTTTGAATGATGCAATGCCATAAATCTCCTAATAGTATAATGAGTCTTCATCTGCTTATTTTGGTTATCCCAATGTAATCAGTTTAACAATCTCCGTAGCGAGGGAGTGAATTTAGAGGCTGCAGTTCATGCATTTTCACCCACCAACATTGCCAAAAAAGGGGGAAAAAAGAAGAGTGAAAATTGTGTATATAACTCAGCCGAAACTAAGTTGTTGATCTTCGTCGGATAACCTCAGGAAGGGAATTTCCAAGCTCAGAGAACTGAATAATCGTTCTGTGAAAATGTTAAGGCTTTTTATATCTTTGAAGCTGTGTGGAGTATTGTCTCTCTGCTTAGGAAGAAATATTGGTGAATATTTGAAAAGCCATGCTTAAAACAACACAATCACAGCCTGTTCTCTCTAGGCAAGTAGTCCTTAGTGACAGTTGGACGTTACAACGACACTGAACAAAGTGACTTATGACCATTTTTCACACTTACGGCCTTTGAACCATCCCCACACGGTCTCAGGAGTCGGATGCTGGACAACTGACTCACATTTATGATGGTCCATCAGTGTCCTGGGGTCATGTGATCCCCTGTTGCAAAGCCAGATTCACTTAACAACTGCAGCGAATTACTTAACAACAGTGGCAAGAACAGTCATAAAATGGGGCTAAAACTCCCTTAACAAGTTTCCTCACTTAACAGCACAAATTTTGGGCTCGGTTGTTGTCATAGGTTGAGGACTACCTGTATTGACAATGGAATAAAAGGACATTGATTTCTGAATAATGCTTATTGTGTGTTGTGGCTTCTCGGCCGCTGGTTCCTCCACCAGCCAAATCAGAGGAGGAGGAGGGTCAGCATCACGGCAACCTGTGAGCTCCAAGGGGGAAGAGGGAGTGGAGCTGTCAGAGAGAGAGAGAGAGACAGAGACAGAGACAGAGACAGAGACAGAGAGAGACATAGCCTGCGCCCTCCATCAACCCTGATGGAGAGTCAACAGCCCCTTGGTCTGGAGGTGGCTGATGAGGAAGAGGAGAAATAGCTGGGTCCAGTGCCTGACACGCAGATGGCCAGAAGGCAGAAGAGAGGAGAGGAGAACAGTGGAGATCTATGGGCTGGTCCTTGGGACAGAAGGGCCACCACTTCTAGTGAAGCCCCATCCTAGTTCTGGAGATAAAAGACAGGTGGCAGAGATGAATAGGTGTGCAGAAGACAGAGGGGAGAGGAGAGCAGTGGAGATCTATGGGCTGGTCCTTGGGATGGAGGAGCCACCGCTGCTAGCAGAGCCCCATCCTAGCTCTAGGGATAAAAGGCAGAGATGAATAGGTGGGCAGAAGACAGATGGGAGAGGAGAGCAGTGGAGATCTATGGGCCGGTCCTTGGGATGGAGGAGCCACTGCTGCTAGCGAAGCCCCACCCTAACTCTGGGGATAAAAGGCAGAGGGCAGAGATGAATAGGTGTGCAGAAGACAGAGGGGAGAGGAGAGCAGTGGAAATCTATGGGCTGGTCCTTGGGACAGAAGAGCCACCACTGCTAGCGAAGCCCCACCCTAGCTCTGGGGATAAAAGGCAAGGGGCTGAGATGAATAGATGTGGCAGACAACTATTCGTCTTCCAGCCAGATGGACTTGTAAACTTTTTTGCTGGTCTGCCAGCACTCCTAATAAAGGAATCATTACCTCAACTACAGAGGGTTTGTCGTGGTTGGGAATCTGGGTCAGAACTAGAAAAAGCTGTTGGGGGGGGGGGGTTGGTGGCTGTAGCTCAGCTTAAAGTTCCATGTATCACTTTGTTACTTGAAAATTTACAACACTTGGTCATGCATATATGCAACAATTCCAGTGCTGCCCTTCTCTGCAAATATTAGCCTGTTGAACAGCTTAGCTTAGTCGCACATAATTGCATTTCACGTACACGCGATAATACTTTAATTAAAATTGCGATAATTAGCATGTATTTTTAATGAACAATAAATTCCGAGATTGCCAAGTTGTTGGTGCGTTCACTGAATAATACCGCTTTTTTGGGAAAAAGGCAATAAAAAAAAAACCCTCCACAAAGCTTCTAAATGTGCAAAACTTTAGCTTTGGAATGCCGTTATTTATCTATTTAAAGAAAAGGCCCAGATGTAGAATTATACACGATCCGGCAATGCCCTCTCCTGCGAGGGATATGGTTTAATTGGGTTAAGAGGGGAAGAAACATAACTTGGATTCCTTATTCAACTTGCATTTTCTCAAGACTTCCGACAAAAGTCTAGTGCTTGTATACTATTTATTCAGCTCAACCCCGTCTGTAGGACTGTTGCCGGCAAAAGAGCTTCACACATTATCCCTTTTTTTAAGATTATAAAGCCTAAATTGCATTCTTTTATTCCATAGCAGTACTTCTCAACCTTGGAGAGATGAGTGGACTTCATCTTGAGAACAAAATAAAAGTGAATCCTCTTTTGCCTGCTCTCATCATCCAGCCTCCTTGTTCTAAATATTTTTGACCGGGTAGAAACTGTTCAAGAGCTATAAACTCTTTATGAAGAGTGTGACACACCCTATCTCATGGAAGATGTGAAGCTCGAAAGGAAATTTGGTTTAGATCCTTAGATTCCAAGTCAAGACCACCCTGGGAGTGATACTTATTGAATTCATCCGATTTTACATAACACAGTAGCTACACCAGTAGAGGTTAAACATTGAGCAGAATGAAGGAAATCCTCATCTCCTTACAGTTGCGGAAGAAGGCATGAACCTGGATCTGCCATTATTGCCTATCGCATCCTACCTCACTGGATTGTGGGGAAAAATAGGTGTCACATCACACCAGTGTAACGGAAGTTGCCTTCAGAAGTTGTGGGAGCTTCACCACTGGAAGCTTTCAAGAAGAGACTGGACTGCCCTCTGTCAGAAATGGTGTAGAGTCTCCTGCTTAGGTGGTGGGTTGGACTAGGTGACCTTCAAGGTCCCTTCCGACTCTGTTAATCTGAATCTAATCTGAATTCTCCCAGAATTCCCCAACCATCTGATAACAAAAACGAAGGGGTTTTTTTTGTTCATACTTCAGAGATTTTTTTTAACCAATCCCTTCCCTTTGTAATATATGTATTCTCTCTTGGCTGTGCGCATGTCCCTGGAAGATGGCTGCTGAGTCTTTCGCTCCAGCTCGACTCCTCCGAAAAATGGCTTAAATGAAAGATATATCTGCCCAGGAGCTCGGCTGAAGGTAAACAAACTCCCCAGAACATCTGTGCCAGCAGCGTAGGGGGAGACTTGTCTCCTCGGAGCTGCTAGGAGCTGTTAGGCAAAGAAAACGCCAACGCTGACACTGCTGCTGTCGGGGAAGCCTTGATTTACTGAAGCCTTGATTTATTGAAGCTCCTGTTGGAGAAGCTTATTCCCGTTGCTGCTTGGAGCCAGACGTTGGAAACTGGTTAGCTAGGGCTACGTGGAGCTGTGTGTGTGTATGCCAGAGATTAAGAGCTGGGCAGTCTGCTCTCTCACCAAGAAACGCTGAAGCTGATATCTGAGCTGCTGCCCCCCCCCCTCCTGTTGCTGCTGCTGTTGCTTGCCTGTGCTTCCACTTGTTCCCTTGCTTAGCATGGGCTCTCCACTATCCTGGCCTGTGACCATCTGATTTTGGCCTTTCAACATCCGACCTCCTCTGACCACATTGCTACCCGTCACTGCCCCTGGAATACCAACTCGGACAGCGCCCACTTAATTACAACTCTCAGGACGCCATGGACTGTGCTTTTGTGGTGCATATGTTTTATGAAAGGAGAGATAGAGGATGGCAGAAATATGGAGGGGGAGTCGGCGTCCTAACAACCAACATACCCCCCCCTTCTTCTTCAACCTGTTCCAGCCACCACCAGACTTTGGACCCTTTCAGGCCTATAGGCGAGGGGGAAGACAAGACATTCCCCTGCATACTATCTATATATCTTCTAGGGACCGTTGTTGGCTTCTGTTTTGGATTTTATCCAGCCATTCCAACTCTGAACATTGAGAGCCGACTTTTACCACCTGAACTCGCACTTTAACTTAATTAATTGCGCAATTTTTTTAATTTCTTCCTTTTCTTTCATCTTTTTCTTCTTTCTTTGTATGGGATATGTATGAGATATGTGTGAGATGAATGAATGGCCCACTTTTATAACCATATTGTTGTAAAATTTTGTGTTTTTTAACTTTCACGTGGGGACTGCTTGGAAGAGTGTATGAGTACGCATGATTCGGAGGACCTGCCGGGAGATGCGGGGGCCACGGGGGTGGTTGAGGGGACTAGAGACACGGGAGAGGGTCGGGGTATTACGGTCGTAACAGGGAGAGGCAGATACGGCGGGGACTTTAGGGCAGGCCATTACCGGGGAAGGAGGGTTCGCTACATTACAGAGATCCCTCCTTCCGGCCCTAGGAGTCCCACTCCGAGACCAGATGGCGTAAGCAGTCAGGACCCTGGTCTCAGGCTGTTGTCGCTAAATGCCAGGTCTGTTGTACATAAAGCTCCTCTCGTCCGGGACTTAATTTTAGATGAGAGGGCAGACCTGGCATGTATTACTGAAACCTGGCTGGGCCCAGAGGGAGGAGTCCCCCTTGTAGAACTGTGCCCAGAAGGATTTCAGGTGCTACATCAGCCGAGAGCCCAGGGAAGGGGTGGGGGTGTGGCCGCTGTTATCCGAGAGTCGTTAGTTCCTCGTAGGGTCCCTGCTCCGGAGATTGTCGGGTGTGAGTCTTTGCTGTTAAAGTTGGACCTCAAGGGTCAAGTGGGTCTGCTGTTAACGTACCTGCCTCCCAACAGCGTTGCAGCAGCCCTCCCCTCGCTCCTCGAGTCGGTAGCCGAGCTGGCAGTTGAGTTCCCTAGGCTGATGGTCCTGGGGGACTTTAATTTGCCGTCGCTCGGTGAAAACTCGGAGGGGGCGCAGGAGTTCATGGCTTCCATGACAGCCATGGGCTTGACCCAAGTAATTCGAGGCCCAACCCATTCGGCGGGACACATGCTTGACCTTGTATTTCTCTCGGAGCAGTGGATTTGTGATCTTGGTCTGAGGGGGAACGACATCATACCCCTGTCGTGGTCAGACCACTGCCTACTGAGGCTCGACTTTCGGAGACCAAACCCCCACTGTAGGGAGGAGGAACCGACCAGGTGGTTCCGCCCCAGGCGTCTTATGGAACCGTCAAGGTTCCAGACAGAGCTTGGGGCTATTCCTGACACTTTCGCCCACAGTCCGGTGGAGACTCTGGTTGCTGCGTGGCACTCGGCAGCATCGGAGACCCTCGACCGGATTGCGCCACTGCGGCCCCTCCGAGGCGGCGGATCCCGGAGACCTCCTTGGTTCACCGAGGAACTCCGGGAGATGAAGCGCCGGAGGAGATGCCTAGAGCACCGTTGGAGGTCCGATAAGTCCGAAGCGAACCGAGCAATGGTAACCACCTGCACCAAGGAATACACCAGGGCACTTAGGGCTGCAAAAAGATCCCATATAGCCACCTTGGTTGCGTCCGCTGAGTCCCGCCCGGCCGCCCTGTTTAGGATAACCCGCTCCCTACTGAACAAAAGGGAAGCGGGGGAACCCTTGCAGGGCAGAGCCGAAGAGTATGCCCAATTCTTAGCGGACAAAATTTCTCGGTTTCGGTCGGACTTGGACTCCACCCCTGCAGCTCCAGCCGAGGCACAGGAGGATCAATTTGAACAACTCTGGGTTGAGTTTCAAGACGTTACCCCCGGGGATGTGGACAAGGCCATGAGGGCTGTAAGTACCTCCACCTGTGTACTGGATCCGTGTCCCTCATGGTTAGTTACTAACTGCAGTGAGGTGACACGAGGCTGGATCCAGGCGGTTGTCACCGCCTCACTTCGGGAGGGGAACTTCCCCGCCGCACTGAAAGCGGCGGTGGTGAGACCCCTCCTGAAGAAGCCATCTTTGGATCCAGCTATCCTTAATAATTATCGTCCAGTCTCCAACCTCCCCTTTCTGGGGAAGGTTGTTGAGAAGGTGGTGGCCTTCCAGCTCCAGCGGTCCTTGGAGGAAGCAAACTATCTAGACCCCTTCCAGTCAGGCTTCAGACCCGGTTACAGCACAGAAACCGCTTTGGTCGCATTGACCGATGATCTCTGGAGGGCCAGAGATGGAGGACATTCCTCCATCCTGGTTCTCCTCGACCTCTCAGCGGCTTTCGATACCATCGACCATGGTATCCTTCTGCGACGACTGCGGGAGGTGGGAGTGGGAGGCGCCGTGTTGCGGTGGTTCTCCTCCTACCTCTCGGACAGGTCGCAGTCGGTGTTAGTGGGGGGGCAGAGATCGTCCCCTAGGCCCCTAACTTATGGGGTGCCTCAGGGCTCGGTCTTATCCCCCCTACTATTCAACATCTACATGAAACCGCTGGGTGAGATCATTCGCAGGCACGGGATTAGATACCATCAATATGCGGACGATACTCAACTGTATCTGTCCGCCCCGTGCCAACTCAATGAAGCGGCAGACGTGATGAACCGCGGCCTCGAAGCTGTTATGGACTGGATGAGGGTTAACAAGCTCGTGCTCAACCCAGAAAAGACCGAGTGGCTGTTGTGTTTCCCTCCCAGAGATTCGACCAATATTCCATCACTCAGGCTGGGGGGTCAAATTCTACACCCCTCAGAGAGGGTTCGCAACTTGGGAGTCCTCCTGGACTCACAGCTATCGTTTGACCACCATTTAATGGCTGTGACCAGGGGGGCATTCGCCCAGGTTCGCCTGGTGCGCCAGTTGCGGCCCTACCTGAATCGGGAGGCTCTCACAACAGTCACCCGGGCCCTTGTGACCTCTAGGCTGGAATACTGCAACGTGCTCTACATGGGGCTGCCCTTGAAGAGCATCCGGCGACTTCAGCTAGTACAGAATGCGGCCGCGCGAGTGATTGTGGGTGCACCTCGGTTCACCCGCATAACACCTATCCTCCGCGAGCTGCGCTGGCTACCTGTCGATCTCCGGATGCGCTTCAAGGTGCTATTAGTCACCCATAAAGCCCTACATGGCAGTGGATCTGGATACTTGAGAGACCGCCTTCTGCCAATTACATCCCTGCGACCAATAAGATCACATAGATTAGGCCTCCTCCGTATACCATCGGCCAGCCAGTGTCGGCTGGCAACTACAAGGAGGAGGGCCTTCTCAGTAGTAGCCCCGACCCTTTGGAACGAGCTCCCCGTAGAGATTCGCACCCTCGCCACCGTCCAGGCCTTCCGCACAGCCTTGAAGAACTGGCTCGCCCGTCAGGCCTGGGGACAAGGATAATTCCCCTCCCGAATGATGAATGTATGTTGTTTATTATTTTATTATATGTCTTATCTTAATGTCTGTATCTCCCCTTCCCCTATTTTATGTGAGCCGCCCTGAGTCCCCTCAGGGAAAAGGGCGGCCTACAAATATTAATAAATCTCTAAATCTCTAAATCTTAAAATACACAATCTGCTGTGAGTTAAAACATGAACATAACAGTGAAAACCAAGAAAAACTCTGCACAAAGCAGCGAAAACACAGAAGGCTACAAATGATAGTCCCCAGGAACTCGTAATTGTATATTTTAGCCTTTTCAGGGCACCCTGAAAATAGACTTCAAACTTTTCATAGCTCCTAGGAAGAAATCAGAAATAACGGTTTTCTTTTGAAGCTGCTGAGCTGGATTTCATTAGTGCCTGTGACCTGGTGCAGGTTGTTCTATTTGGAATCGAGATCTTGGGAGCAGCAAACAACTGTTCTCCTTTTAAAGGTGCATTTATATCCCCCCAGAGTTAGTAATTCTAATTGAATTGTATTTTAATGTCAGCTCTTATCGCTCGTTGTGTTCGAGCCGTACATTGCTCAGGGATGAAAATGATGAATTATTTTCATCATCGCTCTTGCTAGGCTTGCTCATCAGAGGACAAACAGAATTGGCTCACTCAGCTTCTTCGCCTTGGTTGCTTCGTTTCTGCTGGTCACTTGGCTCTGCGTGGTCAGATTATATATATATATATATATATATATATATATATATATATATATATGTGTGTGTGTGTGTGTGTGTGTGTGTGTGTGTGTGTGTGTGTGTGTGTAATTGTGCTGATAAATAAATAAACTCTCTCTATATATATATGTGTGTGCGTGTGTGTGTGTGTGTGTGTGAGTGTGTGTGTGTGTGTGTGTGTGTGTGTGTGTGTGTGTTGTATTTGAGCTGATAAATAAATAAAGAGAGACTAGTATAGATCTATTTCAAGCTATTTAGCTCTCATCAGCTAGCCATACCCTTACTGGGATTTGAACCTGTCCTGTATTACATATTAAGCAGTTGTGTTAACCACTAAGTCACAAGGTTCTCCTCCTTTATCAGCTGAGCCAGGGAAATAGGTATGTATTTAGTGTATTTGGGCATACCAGGGGTTGTGACACTAAATACATACATACATACATATTGACACTAAATACATACCTATTTCCCTGGCTCAGCTGATAAAGGAGGAGAACCTTGTGGCTTAGTGGTTAACACAACTGCTTAATATGTAATACAGCACAGGTTCAAATCCCAGTAAGGGTATGGCTAGGCAGTATGCCTCATCCCATATTTGGGCATACCAGGGGGGTTGTAGCACTAAAAACACGCGCGTGCGCGCGTGCACACACACACACACACACACACACATATATAATTTCCCTTCCCTTCCTTCTCCTGACCTGGTTACAGCAAGCAACTGATGACTTGGCACAACACATGTGCTAGATTGTGCCCAAGGTGTGAGAAATAGCTGTGACAATGATGTAACCGCATGGAGTCATATTGTTTCCTGCTCAGGTCTATGTTGGGCTTTCAGGAATGCAGCAATTTACATTTCTTTGTTGACTAACCAATGATTTCTCAAGTATTTAATGTTTTTTCCCCCCCTTCGCTTTGAGCACGATTTGTTTTTTCCCCGTGTTCTTTCTTTTCGGTAGGAAAGCTGATAGACCAGACCCACAAATGCCCTTAATATTAATAACTGATTTAATACCTTGATTATGTTAAAACTTCAAGTGATATTTGTGGGCAAGCTGTCACCTATGTTGCCATAGAAACAAAAAAAATGGGACTGCATGTCCAGAAACCCAGATATTAGGAAGCTTGTAAATTACAGTTTTGGAAATCGACCAAATTTTTTTTTTGTGTGTTTTTTTTTTTTTTTTTTTTTGCTTTTTAAACACCTTACAGTTTTAAACCATCCCATTGCTGAATCCCTTATTTGGATTGATTTTGGAACTATTGCATTTAAAGCTTTGCAAAGTAGGTAGAAACCTCTTCTTTTTAAAAAAACCCCACAAATATTTCATCATTTGTCAATCATTAAGACATTGAGGTACAATTTTTTGTGTGTGTGTGCCCCTCCCTCCCTCCCTCCACCCCCCAACCCCCTCCGCCTTCCCCCCCCCCGACTTCCCAGAACCCGTACATGGTATGGATTTCTAACAAACACAGTCTAAAATCTATTGAGAGAAAAAAAGAAATAAAGAAATTAATGACATTCTACATTGACCTTAGCTTCTTCTTACTGAACTAACTTTTAACAGTTTAAATCATTTCTGATCTTAAGCATAGGCTAACTGGAATTTCTTGGTCCCATATTTATTTTGTATATAGTCAATCCATTTTTTCCAGTCTCGTTTATATCTCTCATTTGAGTGATCTTTAAGATATGCCGATATTTTAGCCATCTCGGCTAAGTTTGTGACTTTCAATGTCCATTCTTGAGTTGTAGGCAAGTCTTCCTTCTTCCAGTATTGCGCCACCAACAGTCTTGCTGTTGTTATTAGGTGCAGAATCAAATTAGTCTCTACCACTGTAAAGTCAGTACATATACCTAGTAAAAATAACTGAGGAATAAACTTTATCCTTCTTTTAAAAATATTTTGCATGACCCACCATATTTTTATCCAGAATGCCTTAACCTTTTGGCAGGTCCACCATATATGATAAGATAATATGTAGCATCGAGGGTAGAAACCTCTTAATGTTGCTGGGCCAATGTTCACACAAACAGAAAGGATACCAGCTGCCTTCGGAGGAGGGAAGGGTATCGTGAGTATTTTAATTAATGCCTGCAGTCTGAATATTTTGCTGGTTTTTAGAAGAGCAATTGTGTTTGCATAACATGGGAAGCCGTGTTGTTGTTTGGCTTTGTGGGTCATCGAAGTCAGCCCAGGTCAGGTTAATAATTAACAATTAAGGTGGAGGGCCGTAACCATGACCTCTAACTATGCTTGGTTAGTTGTCCACTTTGAGGTCAATCTTTGGAGGACTAGAGCTCCCCTTTGATCTGTGCCTGTGATGCAGGTCGTGCTTTGTTGTTGTTAGTGGAAGAGAAACAGATATTTCCAAGGTAGATGAAGGTAAAGAAAGATGAGTGGGAAAAGAACCTTGATTTCCAAGGAAACTCGAGATGCATCTGTTAACATAGAGCCGAGGTGGCACAGTGGTTAGAGTGCAATAGCAATAGCACTGCAGGCATGAAGCGGTATATAAGTCTAACTGCTATTGCAATAGCAGATAGACTTATATACCACTTCATAGGGCTTTCAGCCCTCTCTAAGTGGTTTACAGAGTCAGCATATTGCCCCCACAGTCTGGGTCCTCATTTCACCCACCTCAGAAGGATGGAAGGCTGAGTCAACCTTGAGCCGGTGAGATTAGAACCGCTGAACTGCAGATAACAGTCAGCTGAAGTGGCCTGCAGTACTGCACCCTAACCACTGCACCACCTCGGCTCAATTAGAGTGCAGTACTGCAGGCTACTTCAGCTGACTGCTATCTGCAGTTCAGCAGTTCAAATCTCACACAGTTCAAAGTTTACTCAGCCTTCTGTCCTTCTGAGGTGGGTAAAATGAGGACCCAGATTGTTGGGGCAAGAGGCTGACTCTGTAAACCGCTTAGAGGGAGCTATAAAAATACTCTGAAGAGGTATATAAGTCTAAGTGCTATTGCTATTGCTTTTCCTTTCCTTTCCTTTCCTTCCTTCCTTCCATCCATCCATCCATCCATCCATCCATCCATCCATCCATCCATCCATCCATCCATCCATCCATGGTGCACAGTGATTAGAATGCAATATTGCAGGCTAATTCTGCTGCCTGCCAACAGTTCGATTGTGACCATCTGAAGGTTTACTCAGCCTTCTTCCATCCTTCCGAGGTGGGCGAAATGAGGGCCCAGATTGTTGGGGCAAGAGGCTGACTCTGTAAACCACTTAGAGGGAGCTATAAAAGTACTATGAAGCGGTATATAAGTCTAAGTGCTATTGCTATTGCTAACGAAGAGCATTGTGGTCTTCAGGTCAAGGTCTACATTTCATTCTTGAAACCTTGATCCTAAGGTGGGCTTCTCTAACTGAAATGCCACCATTCTTGCTCTTCGGGTTGAAAAGTCAGGAAACTGTGCTGGCGATATTAATGATGTATTCTGCTTTCGTGAGGCTGCAGTACCGCAGAGAGTTGAATAGACCATCATCATGCAAAGGGACCTTATAGGAAAAGGAAGGGGAACCAACAGGTGGTCTTATGTTCTGGGAGGTGAGAATACTGCTCTATGCTCCACTGGTGAGACCAAACGTGGAAGGCTGTGTCCTGTTCTGTTCACCAAGATAGAAAGATGTTGAGAGCTTAGAAAAAGTGCAGAGAAGAACCACAAACACGATAAGAGGCCCAGAACCTAAACTGTATGATGGGAACTAGGAATGTTTAGCCTAACAAAGAGAAGGCTTAGGGGGAGATCTGATAGCCATCTTTCAATACTTCATAGGCTGTCCCAGAGAAGAGGGAGTCAATTCATTCTCCATAGCGCCTGAGAGCAGGGCAAGAAGCAATGATGGAAGCTTCTCAGAGGCAGATCCAGCCTGGAAATAAGAAGGAATTTCCTGAGAATTATGAAGCAGTGGAACCACTTGCCTCCTGGAGTTGAGGGTGCTCCATCACTGGAGTTTTTCAAGAATAGCAGTAGTAGACTTATATACCGCTTCATAGGCCTTTCAGGCCTCTCTAAGCGGTTTACAGAGAGTCAGCATATTGCCCCCAACAATCTGGGTCCTCATTTTACCCACCTCGGAAGGATGGAAGGCTGAGTCAACCCTGAGCCGGTGAGATTTGAACCGCTGAACTGCTGATCTAGCAGTAGCCTGCAGTGCTGCATTTAACCACTGCACCACCTTGGCTTTTCTTGGTCCAAGAAAAGATTGGACTAAACGTTTGTTTGGCATGGAATAAAGACTCCTGCCTCCTACTGGACTAGAAGACCTCCAGCCCTCTGATTTTATGATTTCTGGTGCTTGTCATCACCATCACCTTCTTTGTCTACATCGTGGTACCTCCATAGAGGGACTAAATAAAAACAAAAAGAATAATAATTTTTAAAAAAACCCACAATCCTGGCCAAACTGGCCCACGATCATTTACTCAGTGGTGAAATTCAATTTTTTTTACTACCGGTTCTGTAGGCATGGCTTGGTGGACATGGTGTGGCTTGGTGGGCGTGGCAGGGGAAGGATACTACAAAATCCCCATTCTTTCCCGATCAGCTGGGACTCGGGAGGCAGAGAATAGATGGGGGCGGGGCCAGCCAGAGGTGGCATTTGCCGGTTGTCCAAACTACTCAAAATTTCCGCTACTGGTTCTCTAGAACCTGTCAGAACCTGCTGGATTTCACCCCTGGATTTAGTGCTATGTGTGAACAAATTCACTGTGGTGAATTTACCTGGATTTAGAATAATATGGGAATGTATCCAGCCTCTAAACTTTGGATGGGTACCGTGGTCCAACATGGGACTCTGCCCAGCTCACATAAAATCCAAGATTGAAGAGGAAATGTAACATTATTGATTGAAAGTGTGATATTTTATTGCATCTGGAAGCCCTGTATAAATTCAGAAAACTATAGCTCACTGTTGTATTTAAGATCTTGTTTTGATTAGTGAATAGATATATGACCTTGCAAATAGCCTCTCTTTGACATGGTCTTGATTTAGTTTTCCATTAGGCATGTTAAACTGATATATCACTGATAATGAAACGGGTTGGTAGTTTGCAAAGAAAATGTTTTTATGGAAGTAGAGAAAAAAAAATGAAGGCTTAATAGTTTAATACCTGGTGGCTTTTAATCTATAGCTGTCAGTGTTAATTTGATTATATATATATATTCTTTGAGAAAGGTTCATTGCCATGAGGTTTTGCTAATCAAGATTCATAAAGGTTAAATATCATTTATCACCTTCTTGCAGTGCATGATAAACCAATTTATGAGGATGGAGTGGAGGAAAAGGAATAAAAACCCAATAGATACGAAATGAAGAGGTGGACTTTCACTTTTTAACAATGTGTATGGATGTCTAATGCAAAGCGTAATTTATTTTTATTTTCTGTGTTCAACAAATGCGTATAGCTGCCCATCTAACCAGGAGGTTCTGGGCAGCCAAGAGATAAAAAAAAAAAAAACCAGAGAAATCGATTAGCAAAAAACTAAGCCGAGGTTCCTTGAAAAAGAAGAGAAAGAAATCTCACTGTTAGGATTTTGTACACACATCCATTAGCATCTTACTCCTAATGGCTGTGGTGAAGGCCACATCTTCAGAACCTTCTAATTTTTTTTTAAGTGCCTAGGATGTTAGGAACAGAATATTTATGAAGGAAATATTTAATAGGCATGGAAGCTGAGTATCTTTCTCTGGCCTATCATTGATTACCATGCTTCTAAACCACAGTAAAGCATTCAACAAATGTTTTCCCATGGTGATAAAAAAAACCTCTTCTATTTTGAAATAACCATTACTTAGCTGGCCTCCGCTTTGAAGTCAGCCAGTTTTAAAAAAAAATGTATTTCATGTCGATCAAAGTTCATCTGCAAATTTATTGTGGCTGCATTGGGAAAAAAAAAACATGGGACCAGGTGTGTATTAAAAACTATTGATAGCGTGGAACTGAAAATCAGGTGGTTATTTCCCCCCCCCCTCACATGTGTAAGAAAGAAGTATACACCCTGCAAGTCCACCAGAAGATTCAGATAGACCAATGTGATAAAAGTTAATAAAATGTATTTAGTATATAATGGAGGGCAGTGGTGGGTTTCAAATTCTTTTACTACTGGTTCTCTCTGCGTGGCTTGGTGGGCATGGCAGGGGAAAGGATATTGTAAAATCCCCATTCCCTCCCGATCAGCTGGGACTCAGGAGACAGAGAAGAGATGAGGGTCGGGCCAGTCAGAGATGGTATTTACCGCTTCTCCGATCTACTCAAAATTTCCGCTACCGATTCTCCAGAACTGGTCAGAACCTGCTGAATACCACCTCTGATGGAGGGATAGAAATTAGGGAGAGATGTAAAGAAATGGACTTCCCATCTTTAATTTCAATTACAATAATAGTAACTAGGAGGGATCTTGGAGTCTTAGCGGACAACCATTTAAATATGAGCCAGCTGTGTGCAGCAGCTGCAAAAAAGCCAACACAGTTCTAGGCTACATCAACAGAGGGAGAGAATCAAGATTCCGTGAAGTGTTACTACCACTTTATAAGGCCTTGGTAAGGCCACACGTGGAATACTGCATCCAGTTTTGGTTGCCACAATGTAGAAAAGATGTGGAGACTCTAGAAAGAGTGCAGAAAAGAGCAACCAAGATGATTGGGGGACTGGAGGCTAAAACATGAAGAACGGTTGCAGGAACTGGGTAGGTCTAATTTAATGAAAAGAAGGACTAGGGGAGACATGATAGCAGTCTTCCAATATCTCAGGGGTTGCCCCAAAAAAGAGGGAGTCAAACTATTCTCCATAGCAGCCGAAGGCAGGACAAGAAGCAATGGGTGGAAACAAATCAAGGAGAGAAGCAACTTAGAACTGAGGAGAAATTTCCTGATAGTTAGAACAATCTAAATACCATCAATATACGGACGATACGCAATTGTATCTGTCCGCCCCGTGCCAACTCAATGAAGCGGTGGACGTGATGAACCAGGGTCTTGAGGCCGTTAAGAACTGGATGAGCGCTAACAAACTGGTACTCAACCCGGACAAGACCGAGTGGCTGTTGTGTTTCCCTCCCAACAATTTGGCTAATGTTCCATCTATCAGGCTGGGGGGTCAAATTTTACACCCCTCAGATAGGGTTCGTAACTTAGGAGTCCTCCTGGATCCACAGCTGACTCTCGACCATCATCTGTTGGCTGTGACCAGGGGGGCATTTGCCCAGGTTCGCCTGGTCCGCCAGTTACGACCCTACCTGAATCGGGAGGCTCTCACAACAGTCACTCGAGCCCTTGTGATCTCTAGGCTGGAATACTGCAATGTGCTCTACATGGGCTGCCCCTGAAGTGCATCCGGCGACTGCAGTTAGTTCAGAATGCGGCCGCGCGAGTGATAGTGGGCGCACCCCGATTCGCCCACATAACACCCATCCTCCGCGAGCTGCACTGGCTACCTGTTGATCTCCGGGTGCGCTTCAGGGTGCTGTTGACCATCTTTAAAGCCCTTCATGGTAGTGGATCTGAGTACTTGAGAGACCGCCTTCTGCCGATTACCTCCCTCCGACCGATAAGATCGCACAGACTGGGCCTCCTCCGAATTCCATCCGCCAGTCAATGTCGACTGGCGACTACACGGAGGAGAGCCTTTTCTGTTGCAGCTCCGACCCTGTGGAACGATCTCCCCGTCGAGATACGCACCCTCACCACCGTCCAGGCCTTCTGCGCAGCCCTCAAGACCTGGCTATCCCAACAGGCCTGGGGATAAGCCTCTAATTTGCCCCACCCGAGTGTTGAATGTTGAATGCAAGTTGTGTTTTTATTACTTTATTTTGCTCACATATTGTTTATTTTGAATTGCACCCCCTTCCTAATGATTGTAAGCCGCCCTGAGTCCCCTCAGGGAAAAGGGCGGCCTATAAATCCTAATAAAATACAAAAAAAAATAAATACAAAAAATACAAATACAAATACAATCAATCAGTGGAACAACTTGCCTCCAGAAGTTGTGAATGCTCCAACACTGGAGGTTTCTAAGAAGATGTTGGATAGCCATTTGTCTGAAGTGGTGTAGGGTTTCCTGCCTTAAGCAGAGGGTTGGACTAGAAGACCTCCAAGGTCCATTCCAACTCTGTTATTCTATTCTATTCTATTCTATCCTATCCTACTCTATTCTACAAAGGTTGTATCAGCTTGTGCTTGTTCTGCCTGGATAGAGCCCTTGAGTTTTTTGGGGGGGAGGATTTAATACACACAGGTTACAACTCTGTAAAGATTTACATAAGAAAAAATACTGTAAGTCTAATTGAACCCAGTGGGCTTACTTCTGAGAAGACACACATTTCTTCAAAACCTTCTGGGGAACCCTCAGAAAGCAGATCCCCCCCCCCAACATTATTAAAGAAACTTATTAAATGGCGTGTGGGTTGAAGCCATGGGGTGAAACTTTCTCTACTGCTCATGATTTTTGTTTTTTTTTAATTGATGTCCATATAGTTTAAAATAATATTTTAATAAGGGAAAATCATTGCCTTAATTTCCCCCCCCCCCCAGAGCTTTTTCCCCTTGAACTAGAATTCCATTTTCCCTGCCTCTAATTTGGCAGTATTGACAGATTCCTCTCTTCCTTCAGGGGATAGATTCCTTCCTTCAAATATTTCTGACCTGCTGGCTAATGAAGTGGCTTTTTCTCGGAGATTTCAAAGTCTTGGTATTTCTGAATTAGCAGTGATTCCCACCTTCCTGTGGCTGAGGTGGGAGTTGCCAGGCTGCCTTCTTCTTCTTCTTGTAGTTGTTTATTTTTTTATTTTTTTGACATGACTCTTGGAGACTTTGAATGGGTTTGTAAAAGGTATCATCGAATCTTCTGCCCACCCTTTCCAGAAAGATGGAAAGCTATTGTCTCAACGCCAACGTGAAAGGACATCGCAGCTCAGTCTTACATGTTTGAAAGAAGGAGTCGAAATGTCGTTGTGTTGATCTATCAAACAGCAGATAGCTGCCTAAAGCTCAACTTTCAGCATGCATATAATGGCCTAAAAGGCGTAATGAAAGGCATATAGTTTATAGTTTATAGTTTATTTATTTGTATGCCGCCCTTTTCCCTGGGGGGACTCAGGGCGGCTCACAATCAAAAGGAAGGGGGGGACAGACTTTTACATATAAGACAGTACATGATTAAAACGCAACATTCATACCATTCGGGCGGGTTACAATCTTTAGCCCCAGGCCTGGCGGGATAGCCAGGTTCTAAGGGCTGTGCGGAAGGTCTGGAGGGTGGTGAGGGTACGAAGCTCCACGGGGAGATCGTTCCATAGGGTCGAGGCTACCACCGAGAAGGCTCTCCTCCGCGTGGTGGCCAGTCGGCATTGGCCAGCAGATGGAACTCGGAGGAGGCCTAAACGATGAGATCTAATGGGTCGTGTGGAGGTGATCGGCAGTAGGCGGTCTCTCAAGTACCCAGATCCACTACCATGAAGGGCTTTATAGGTGGCAAGTAGCACCTTGAAGCATATCCGGAGATCGACAGGTAGCCAGCGCAGCTCACGGAGGATAGGTGTTACGTGGGTGAAGCGAGGTGCACCCACAATCGCTCACGCGGCTGCATTCTGGACTAGCTGAAGTCGCCGAATACTCCTCAAGGGCAGCCCCATGTAGAGCACATTGCAGTACATATTCAGATAGGGAGTCCCAGATAGCCAAGGAAGAAACAATGGCTTAACACACTGAGTGGTGTTTCCAGCAGAAGGAATCAGGACTATACATTAATTAGGGCCAGATAAAGGTCAGCAGAATTCAAGAGGGGTTGAACTTAGACCATTTGTGAGAACGTAAGGACTCCAGGCTTATGATTCACTTAACTCCGCCCCCCACAATTCTCTTTGCTTTTCTCCTGCAATTGAGTTGTAACAGAGGCACACCAAATGTTTGACCATCTTCTCATAATTAGGAGCTTTTTCTTTTGTGTTTTTTTGTCTTGTCAATAGTTGTTTCTCAGTGAACACCTGATTTTTTTTAAAAAAAAAATTGTAGGTAGCACACCTGTCATCTTGCAATCACACATGGATTGATCGGTACGACAAATATTGTAGGATTTTCATTTCTATTTCTGTTGTCTGGCAGTTTTAAGAATTTCTGCCTAATCTAGTAGGCAGTCTCCTTCTCTCCCCACTCCCTGCTTGTTGCTACAGTGAGCTAAAAGGTTTGTCATCGCCACAAAACATCTGTTGTTTCTTCTTCTTGCCTGCTGCGTTGTGTGTAGCCCCTCTCTGGTGTATTCCTTAATATAGCAGTCAATAACTGAAGCCTACAAAAACAACTTTCGGTTCATTTTTGAATTATACTTCATTATTCCGTTGTCAAGTATCTTTTTAATATAAACATTGAAGCTGGAATTGCTGATGTGAGGGCCTTTTTGAAAAAAACAAAGCAAGCCCTTTTTCTTTTCTTTTTTTACGTTTCACTTAGTCCAGATAATGTTAAATAGTCCTTCGGCAAGGAGAAATCAATTTTTTTTGTACCATACAGCTTTCAATCAGAGTGCTTGGAACAAACAAACAGCCTCTTTAAGGGAGCTTGAAAAGATCTCAGCAAGATGTTCTTATATTGTATGCTGACAGCAATTCAGCGAGTTCTCCTCCACCCTCAAAATCCCCCCAGGAGCAATTTTTTTCCCCCTGACATAGAAAAACAAGGCCCAGGATTGTGAAAAAGCTGTGAAAACACCCATTGGACACTTGGCAATCCTTGTATCGTCTGAGATGAGATGTCACTCCTGGCTTTCTTCTCTGCAAGGAAGATAATGGCCAAAAGCAAACAAATACTCAGATTCTTTTTCAAAATAGTTGACTTTCTTCTGAAGGCAGGAGTTCGGCAGGAGTTGAAAGTCCTTCAGCCCCTACGATGGATTCAGTGCCTGGACGCCTGAAAAGGACCAAATGCAAAAAAAAAAGGCAATGCAATCCTAAACTGCACGAAAAGAGGGATGCAATCAAGATCAAGGGAGGTATCTATAAAGCCTTAGTAAGGCCACACCTAGAATTCTGCATCCAGTTTTGGTCACCGCACTATAAAAAAGAGGTTGAGACTCTAGAAAGAGTGCAGAGAAGAGCAACCAAGAGGATTAGGAGACGGGAGGCTAAAACTTTCTGCCTTTGAGATGATGCTCAACCATCCCTCCTCAAGACCCATTGTCCCTGAAAGTAGTTAGTGGGGATGCCAACGGATCGGCCATTTCCTCCGTTCCTTGCGGCTAAGGCCATGTTAGGTAATGTGTCGGGCTGAAGAATCAGGACCCCATGTTAAGTTCTGGTTAATAAGATTTGTTGCTATACACAAGAACCTAGTCAACTAACAGCGCCAAACAGATGCTAGATCAGAGATAACAGAATTCAAGGGAAGGTTTGACTTAGATCCCTTGTGGGAACATAATGACTCCAGGTAGATTCCTCTCTTGACTCCAACCCAGGGGTGAAATGCTAGCGGTTCGGGCCGGTTCGCCTGAACTGGTAGTAAAAAAATGCTTTAAAAAGTTAAAAAAAGTTATGATGATCAGCTGTGCAACAATCAGCTGTGCTGGGTAATCGTCAGAACTTTTTTTATCATTTTTTTTAAACTACTGATCATCTGTGCAACAATCAGCTGTGCCTGATTGTCTGTGAGGGTCCTGCTTGTTTCAGGGGGGGGGCATTTTTGTGAAGTCCAGCTGCTTTTGCATTGTGCGTGAGTCAGTTGTGCAGCTTTTGTGTTGTTTTTGTGCAAAGACTGATAGTTGGTTTTTGAGCTCTCTGTGACTCTGTGAGATTCCTGCTTGTTGCAGGGGGGGGGGGGGCATTTTTGTGAAGTCCAGCTGCTTTTGCATTGTGTGTGAGTCAGTTGTGCAGCCACGCCCACCCGGTCACATGACCACCAAGCCACGCCCACAGACCTGGTAGGGATTTATTTTTTTTATAATTTCGCCCCTGTTCCAAACCCCCAGGCCCTGCCTCATTTTCTCCAACGCTGTGCCTTATATTAGAAACACAATAAATGTTGACGTTATTGTCAAGGAACAGCCCAGATGAAATCAAAGCTCCAAGGCCAGAAGCTTCCTCAAAGTATGGATTTATTAGGCATGCCACATTGGCACGGCTGGTGAAAAGCTGACTCTGAAGCTCCCCGGGTTTGAGCAGAAACGGCTGCTTAGAATCTTTTAATTGTACCTGTTTTTTTTCTCTCTTGGGTTAGTTCTTTTACCTTTCTTTTAGCACCAGGAACTGCCTTGCGAAAGGCTACCTAATACCTTACGACATCCGACTTCAGGAGAACTCATAACTCATTGAGTGCCATGGCAGTAAAGCGGCTCCGTTAAAGGGCCATTTCTAACCCAGGCTAATAAATTGTTCACCAAGATTTCACTTACCGTAGTCAAAGGCCACCTTAGAGCACCAGACAATGAAGATGTGATTCTGCTGTGCATTCAGCTGTATTGCAATAACTCAGGCTGACTGTACATGCGACGGAAATACGGCTGGGTTCATTTTTCACAAATAATTCATGTTTAGGTTTTTGTAAAAAGGAACAGAAAGGAGGGGGAAACGAATGCACATTTCTAAACCTAATTTAACAACTAAAATGAGAATACGTGTCCTTGCAGAGTGGAACTGGCTTATAATGTGATGCTTTGTGCAATGAGTTTCTTTCTTTCTGGCCCACTTACTGGGTTACTAAGAACGTTGGCTCATCATGAGAAAGAAATCCCCTGCTTGGAGTTTTGGAGACAAATAAGGAAGATATAATGTCCAATTCTTTGTTGGTCCTTCTATTGGGGGGGGGCAGTATGTAAACAAGCACAATCACTCCACGCACACGCAGAAAGATATGATTAGTTTTTCTTTTCCTTTTCCTAATTACTTGCATAGGGATTATTCTTTATAGTATTTAAAGAGCCGAGGTGGCGCAGTGGTTAAGAGTGCTGTACTGCAGGCCACTTCAGCTGACTGTTATCTGCAGTTCGGCGGTTCAAATCTCATGGGCTCAAGGTTGACTCAGCCTCCCATCCTTCCAAGGTGGGTGAAATGAGGACCCAGACTGTGGGGGCGATATGCTGACTCTGTAAACCGCTTAGAGAGGGATGAAAGCCCTATGAAGCGGTATATAAGTCTAACTGCTATTGCTATTGCTATTATGTTGTTTGTATTTGTTGGGTGTCAAACTCGATTTCATTGAGGGCCGCATCAGGGTTGTGTTTGACCTCGGGGGCTGGGTGGGTGTGGCCGGGGTGAATGTGACCAGTTTGACGTCACTTGTTTTGGGGGCACGCTTCCCAGGCTCCATTTCGGGCTACGGCAGCCTCCCGCAGCGCTCGGCCAGCAAAAATTGAGTTTTCGCTGACAGAGCACTGCAGGAGGCCATCACAGCAGAAAACGGAGCTCGGGAGAGCTGTTCATGGCTCTCCCAAGCTCTGTTTTCACTGTCAGAGGCACCATGGGCCAGCCCTTCACTGTTTCCAGGGTGTCCCCGCGGGCCAGATTTAAGCACCTCATGGGCCAGATTTGGCCCGCGGGCCTTGAGTTTGACACCCCTGCATAAAAAAAACCCTGAAAATGTGCAAGAATTTCTCCGCTTTGGAATTTTAACCGTATGCAGATTGCCACTTCAGATGGCTGATTTTGGGTTAGCCAAGTGGATTTTTAAGTAGAAGGCTCCATATTGCAAAGGGAAGCCATGCCATCGTTCTGGCTCCTGGCATGACATTTGAACTAGCAGAGATCAGCCGAATTTAGGTCTGGCTGGTAAATGTCACTGTCGAGGTGGCGCAGTGGTTAGAGTGCAGTACTGCAGGCCACTTCAGCTGACTGTTATCTGCAGTTCAGCGGTTCAAATCTCACCGGTTCAAGGTTGACTCAGCCTTCCATCCTTCCGAGGTGGGTGAAATGAGGACCCAGACTGTGGGGGCAATATGCTGACTCTGTAAACTGCTTAGAGAGGGCTGAAAGCCCTATGAAGTGGTATATAAGTCTAACTGCTATTGCTATTGCCAAATATCACCCCCCCCCAAAAAATGCTTTGACTGGATATGTACAGTATGTATATATAGCAGTGACACCGTAACTTCGTTTCATGGGGGGCGGGGCGCTGCAGGCTGCACCTTCCAAGCTCTTAAGGTCATTCTTGTCCAAGCATAATTCTCAACATATGGAAAATTAGTTTTGAGGCTAAAGGAAAAGCATTTGCATTCTGGTCAAGGGGCCTTTACACTGAGCCATTGACACTATGCATTAGAAGAATCTCTGTCCTTTGAAGCATTGTCTAGCAACAGATTGTCCTCTCTGTGGCTGTTTCCAGAAATAAGTCCAGAAGACGCCTTCATGCTGACTGCTACGGAAATGAACAGTCTGCTGCTTATTAACATCACATTAACATCAGGAGACCACTTCTAATGTTTTTAAATACTCCTAGTTTGGCATTCGTTAACTGTTTTTAGCCTTGTTGTACACCACCTAGCGTTATTTTGTTTGTGAGAGGGGCGGTTAGCATAAATTTGACAAATAAACATTTGAAACGTTTAAGTCCTCCTTTCAACGCCTATTCTTAGAGAATATCTTTTCTTGTAACTATAGCCATAAGGGACGCAGTGGCTCAGTGGCTAAGACGCTGAGCTTGTCGATCAGAAAGGTCGGCAGTTCGGCGGTTTGAATCCCTAGCGCCGCGTAACGGAGTGAGCTCCCGTTACTTGTCCCAGCTTCTGCCAACCTAGCAGTTCGAAAGCGGGTAAAAAAAAGTGCAAGTAGAAAAATAGGGACCACCTTTGGTGGGAAGGGAACAGTGCTCCATGCGCCTTTGGCGTTGAGTCCTGCCAGCCACATGACCATGGAGACAGCGCCAGCTCTTCGGCTTTGAAACAGAGATGAGCACTGCCCCCTAGAGTCAGGAACGACTAGCACATATGTGTGAGGGGAACCTTTACCTTCAACTATAAAGGGTGTAGCAGTAATAGCAGTTATAGTCTGGGTTCACGTCACCCTCTAAGCTATACTTCAAAGGTCTGGCTGAGTGTGTTGTGGGAACTCATCCATATCATAACATCCTATCTGAACCTGGCCATCATTTTAAGCTATAATACAGGTATTTGTTTTGCAATAGTATCTTACTTGATCACAACAACTCTGTTTTATCAACCAGGCTTCAATGTATTGCATGCTTTTTGCTGTTCTCTTTCTTTCCACTGCAGTAGTCATTATTCTTTATTCCTAAAAATGTTAGGAGTGTTGTGGCCCGCCAGTTGGCAGCAGAGTCGGACAGTAAGGAGGTTGGGGAGGAACGTGGCCCAGTCCTGGAGGCTGGGGAAGGCTCAGATGAGGGCTCTGCGTTGGAGGCAGAAACGGGCCTGAGGCCATTTGGCAGTTCTCAGCTGCCTATGGAGCTAGACAGCAGTGAGGCAGAGGAACATCTGGAGCCTGTTCCCAGTGTGCCCCTGCGCAGAGTCGCCAGAAGAAAAGAACAGCTCAGAAATCAGGGTTGACTTGGGAGTAAAGTCACAGGTGGATGGTGAATGGCCCCTCCCATAGGATATAAAAGAGGAGCAAAAGGGGAGAGGGCTTTTGCAGGAAACAATTCATTTGTTTGGTCATCAGATTCGTTTCAGGAGTGTGAAGATCTGTCCGTGAATCTCAGAGACTCTGTGCCCAAGTCTTTCCTTGCACAGTACTTCATCTGGAAGATATTTACATGGCAGCTTTCCAAGCTAGATAAGGGCTGTGGTCATAAATATTCCTTTGAAAGATTGTTTGCCAGGCCTTGCTGAATGTGAATGAGAGGATGAGAACATTCATTTAATAAAAGGAGTTTTTCTGGGACCAGGACTCTGCGTCCTGCTTTTGGGGGGGGATCCTCGGTCAGAACCAGGAGAAATTTAGGAGAAGAACAGGCATTGCTGGGGAAGGAGTGGATTTAAGTGCATCATCTCCTTAGAATCATTATGTTCCCACAATCAGTTCCAAGCCCAACCCCTCCTGACTTCTGTTACTCCTTATCTGGTGCCAATTGAGTGTTGAACTTTAGATTCTTGCGTATGGATTTTGAATAAATCTATGTTGCAACCGAACAGATTCTTTGCATCTGGCGAGCCATAACTAAGAGATCCTCTATCCTGCTGGCTTTGGAGCTGGGAAATGAGTTGAGATCCTTTTAGACCGATCTTCTAGAGAGACTGGACAGGCCCCCATTACACATGGCGGTGGTTGACAGCATGTGGTTTTATTTGATTGTCAACCAATGCTTAGACAAAATGCTTCAGCCTTCCTTTCGTTAACGGGAGAAAACTCTCTTCCAGCAGAATTTGATTGGAAGCATCTAAAGTCCTGTCTTCTGTTTAATCTTTAACATTTTTTAACAATCTTTAAGTTGATTGTCCCCACTGTGCTTATCGCCGCCATCTTCCTGGCTGAAATTGATTGAGGTACCTTTATGGAACTTTTCAGCATTGATCTAAAAGCACCGAAGCCACAGAAAACGACAGCTGCTAGAAACACAAAGACACCCAAGAAATTGCCTTGATATACATACAAGGCATGTACATACAAGGCATGTACATACATACATACATACATACATACATACATACATGTGTGTGTATGTATGTATTTAAATTCTACCCATAGGTCTAAACAATATGTATGTATGTATGTATGTATGTATGTGAATTTGAATTTGAATTTGAATTTTGAATTTAATAACATTTATATGCCACCCAATCCCGTAGGACTCTGGGCGGCTTACAATACAAAATAAAATCAAAACAAAAATATAAGGAAAAGAAAAGATAGATTTAAAAACAACACACCATGCACTCAGTTCTAGATAGGGCTGGACCGGATTTTAGGGTCAACAGCCCCAGGCCTGCCGGAACAGCCAGGTTTTAGTGGCTTTTCGGAAGGCCGAGAGAGTGGGAAGGGTCCGGATCTCTTCAGGGCGATCGTTCCACAGGGCCGGAGCAGCTACAGAGAAGGCCCTCCCCCGAGTGGTCGCCAACCGGCATTGCCCGGTTGACGGGACCCGGAGGAGGCCCAGCCTGTGTGATCTTATGGGTCATATGTATTGTGTCACAACCCCTGGTATGCCCAAATATAACTAATATGTAATACAGCCCAGGTTCGATTCCCAGTAAGGGTATGGCTAGCTGATGAGAGCTAAATAGCTTGAAATAGATCTATACTAGTTTCCCTTTATTTATTTATCAGCACAAATGCAACACACACACACACACACACACACACACACATATTACAGACAAACTTGCCCAATAGAGCAGATAAACTTTCTTTCTTCAAGTGAAAATTAACCTTGAAAAATAAGAGCCTGTAAAAAAAAGTAGGGCTTAATAATTTGAAATGATTATAGCATCTTTGTGTTTTAATGTTATGACATATTGGGGAAAAATGCTGCCTGGTCAAATCCAATGAAGAACAATTGTATTGATTTTTATCTCTCATATTTTTTTCTGCCGTGCCCTTTTTTCTTCTAGTTCAAATATGAATGTGCTTCAGATAATCGGGTTTTTTTTTTCTACTTGTTTCATCCTAGAAAACCTTGAACATTTTTTTTTTTAAAATAGCATTCTCTATTTCCCAATCAAAACATGGAAACTTAATGCCCTATATTGAATAATAGCCCCCAGACCAATTTTCTATTTATTTTATCTGTGCCAAACAGGTTTTAAGTGCATTACGTTCTAAATAAAATAAAAATAAAATAAAGTAAAAAATGCAATTTATCACCCCTGAACCTGAACTAAGAAAACCCACAGCTATTCAGTTCCTCTTTGGGTTCGAAAAGTATCTTCTGCCAAGAAACTGTGAAGGACAGGAGTGAAGGTTGAGACTGAGGTAAACATCATCAGAGAATAATTAATCTTTAAATCAGAGTAAACAGACATCCTGCTTGCTCTTTGATGCCTCTGTCCACTGCTGAATTCCACGGTCAGCTCGGTCAAGGCCGGTGCAGATGACTGGATAATTAAAAATGAAGTTTATCCTATGAAGAGGAATTGAATGAACTGGGAGTTTGAGCCTTGAGCAAAGGTGACTGAAGAACTTGCAAAATCTTTTTGAAGAACCTGAAGGAATAATTACAATTTATATATACATATACATACATACATACATACATACATACATACAGACAGACAGACAGACAGACAGACAGACAGACAGACACAGACACAGACACAGACACAGACACAGACACAGACACAGACACAGACACAGACACACATATATATACAGGCAAACTTGCCCAATATAGCAGATAAACTTTCCTTCTTCAAGAGCCGAGGTGGCGCAGTGGTTAGGGTGCAGTACTGCAGGCCACTTCAGCTGACTGTTATCTGCAGTTCAATGGTTCAAATCTCACCGGCTCAAGGTTGACTCAGCCTTCCATCCTTCCGAGGTGGGTGAAATGAGGACCCAGATTGTGGGGGAGATATGCTGACTCTGTAAACGGCTTAGAGTGGGCTGAAAGCCCTATGAAGCGGTAGATAAGTCTAAAAAAAAAAAGTGAAAATTAACCTTGAAAAATAAGGGACTGTAAAAAAAGTAGGGCTTAATAATTTGAAATGATTATACCATCTTTGTGTTTTAATGTTATGACATATTGGGAATTAGGATTTATGCTAGCCTTAAAGCAGTGGTGGCTTTCAAAAATTGTTTGAACCTACTCTGTGGGTGTGGCCTCCTTTGTGGGAGTGGCTTGCCGCCCACGTGACCGGATATGAAGATGCCGACGACACTTGTCAGAACCACCTTAAATGACCTCACACACAGCACTGGCATGCATAAGAATAGGATGTAAACTTGTTTTTTAAAAGGCATCTTTGGTTTGCGTTAAAACAACTTCAACACACGCAATGTTCTGATTGCACCACAAACGCAGTAATCATCCTTGCCTTTCACAGAGGCACTGAGTTTTATAAATATGAGCACGATAGTGTAGAATAATCATATCCAAGGACCAGTGGTGGGTTTCAAAAACTTTTGGAACCTCTTCTGTAGGTGTGGCCTGCCTTCCAGGTCCACTGGTGGAACCTCTTCTAACCGGTTCGGTAGATTTGAAGAACCGGTTCTACCGAATAGGTGCGAACTGGTAGGAACCCACCTCTGCCTTAAAGTCCAGGAAAGCAGATTCAGACCAAATGTTCAAAAAAAATGTTCAAAAAAATATCCTAAGAATATAATAAATATGACAATGGAACTGATGACCCGAAGCATTGGCGGATGCCCAAGCTAAACAACTCTGATTCCTACAATAGGAGTTATTTAGGTGCAGCCTTTTCTCCCTTTAGGCATTTTACCCATCAACTTCCCACCATCTTTACTGAATCTGAAATGTGCAAATGCTGAAGAGGTTCTGAAGAAGCTTCTTGGATGAGAAGCGAAACCTCTTCAAGGAAAAAACACAGAAAGCCCAGTTGAAAAAAACACCTGTGGGACAACCATGACCTGGATGATGGAGAAATCTCCATAGACATTTGCACAGCAGGTACACGCAGCTAGGGGTGATCCAGAACGTTGAGATCAACGCAAGATGTGAATCTTGGTTTCAAAGCTGAAGAGCCAGCGCTGTCCGAAGATGTCTCCGTGGTCATGTGGCTGGCGTAACTAAACGCCAAAAGCGCACGGAACACTATTACCTTCCCATCAAAGGTGGTTCCTATTTTTCTACTTGCATTTTTTACATGCTTTCGAAGGTTGGCAGAAGCTGGGACAAGGAACGGGAGCTCACTCCGTTATGAGGCACTAGGGATTCGAACTGCCGAACTGCCGACCTTTCTTATCGACAAGCTCAGAGTCTTAGCCACTGAGCTATTGCATCCCTGAACTCACATTTAGGACCCTGTAATTCTCCTTGATCTCCACTCTCGGTTCCAAATCATGTTCCAGAGAAGTCTGATGTTTCCTATGCTTATAAGAGAAAATTGGGTTGCTGGCCATAGACCAGACTGGGTTTCTAGCAATGGAGAAAGCAATAGGAAGGCCGTAACTCATTTTTCTGTGACTTGAGCATTCCTTGTGCAAAGATTGTCCTACAGGGAAACAGTCCCTACAACAATTGTCGTGGGAATCTTGACGCCCAACTTGGGCACAACTTACTGAGCAGTTGTTATGCAGTTTTCATCGGCTTCCAGAGGATTTGCATCAGATTTTTCTCTTTGTGAGCGTAAATCTCATCCAGTGTAAGAGAAACACGCCCTGTCCATCTCTCCTTATTTTTGATTGCCAGAAAAATGAGGGGGGAAAATTGTAGCAATGACCCGGAATAAGAGTGAATGGAGCAAAAATGCACGATTAATCTTTTCTCCCCATGAAAAAAGTAAGGCTGATAAAACTTGGAGTTTTCCAAATGTCTCAAGTGCTAATTAGGAGGGGGGAAAAATCAGTGTATTGAAATTGGCATGACTGTAATTATGTGATGCCTCCAGAAGCACACTATGATTTAACATTATTTGAAGGAACATCGTTTGCCGGGAGGGATTCTCTCCTCTTTGATTTGATATTAAGCGGTTTGACATAAAGAACCTATTTGCAAGCCGAGGTCTTCGTGCCCATCAAATTCATCTAAATCCAGAGAAATGGCTACAGAATTGGACTGAAACCAGAGAAGTTCTAACTTCACATCGGCCTCCAACCACAAAGCTTTAAATGCATGGCCTTGGGTCTAATGCTAATTTTAATGATAACAATAATCCAGCTGTTAGGAGGGTATAAGCAGAGCGAGAAAGGAGCTGTTATATTGCTTTGAGAAAGAAGTAGAACAGAATGCAAATACGCTGCATAATAAGTGCTCGAGATCCCGTTTCTCTTCGGCGATTAACAAGACCTCCAAACAAGGTTTATAATTGCATGAGGTCAGCTGCTTTATGGTTACCATTGTTTCGCTTTAACGTTAAATTCATTGTACAAATCATATCTAGTGCCTATTAACCAAGGTGAGCTGAAACTCTTTCAATAGCAAACCACCGTGTGATGTGAGGGAGTCTGTGTCAAGCACCTCCTCTCTACTTCCTGATGGATCCTTCTCCATTCAAGCTTCTTACATCGAATTATTCCAGCCAATTCAACAGTTATAACAATAGAACTTAGACTTATATTCCGCTTCACAGTGCTTTACAACCCTCTCTAAGCGGTTTACAGAGTCAGCCTCTTGCCCCCAACAATCTGGGTCCTTGTTTTACCTACTTCAGAAGGACGGAAGGCTGAGTCGACCTTGAGCTGGTCAGGATCGAACTCCTGGCAATGGGCAGAGTCAGCCTGCAATATTCTAATCATTGCTCCACCATGGGAAGGAAGGAAGGAAGGAGAAAAAGGAGGGAGAGAAAGAAAGGAAAAGAAGGAAAGAAGCAATAGCACTTAGACATATATATCACTTCACAGTGCTTTCCAGCCCTCTCTAAGCGGTTTAGCCTCTTGCCCCCTACAATCTGGGTCCTCATTTTACCCACCTCGGAAGGACGGAAGGCTGAGTCAATCTGAAGCCTGGTGAGATTTGAACTGCAAAAGAATGAGATGAAAGGCAGTGTAAAATATAAGCCTGACCCAAACTCCTGAGAGTCTCTGTGAATTGGTGGCACATCAATAAATGAAGCAATGCTGAAAATAGAAATAGTTGCCCAGAGAGAGATTTACACCCCTTGCATTTTGTTTTGTTTTATTAATTTTATTTTAGCTTTTGCAGCCCACCCAAAGTATCCGAGATGTGAGTTGAAAGAAATTGGGTAACCGAGTTATTTTATTTTATTATTTTATCTTGCAACTTTTGCAGGCCGCCCGAAGTACATGGCATCCGATTAAAACCCCAACTGGGTAACCGAGCATTAAACCTGGAAAAGCATAAAATCAAATCAGCGAAATAGCCAAACCAGCATTTCTTCCCAATGCAGTTTAGCTACTGAACAATTGAAAGAGGAAAGAATCGATAGTTTTAAATGCTTGGGGAAAAGCGCGAGGACGGTTATTATACAACATTTGCAGAACGAGAGTTGTTGCAACTGTGTTTAAAGTTGCATAAGGCGATCTTAAGTGGGCAAGAAGCGGGTGGACAAGGGAGCTGTGGAGGGAAAGAATGGAATAGCCTCGCCTTTGAAGAGAAAGTGTCCTGGATGTGCCGGGGGAAAAAAAAGATGAATCCTGTCAAAAATCTAACCGGAGGGAAAAATAGGGAGCCTGTAGGATGCATGGAGTATTTTTCAGCAAAGAGCTGAGCCATTCGGAGCAGCTAATGGGCCATCTTGCGCTGTGTTATCCATCCTACCTATTTTTTGAAGATGGGAATAATAACCACCAGCCCTGAGCTACGGCCACACTTAACTGAAAAGAAAATGTGACTGGAAATGTCGGAATTTGTACTGCATCATTTCAAATGATAATATATGAGTAATAAATATGGGTTAGGTTGCTTCCCCTCCTGCCCCAATTAACACGGGCTCTCTGGAAGAGGCTTGCTCTCCTGCTCCTCTCCAATCGTTGAGCGTGTTTGTCTTTACTTGTGGAAATGCAGAGGAACAGATCAATTGACACGAAAGGGGGGAAAATGCGATTTTCTCTTATGAATGCAGAAGCGCCGATGATATGGATTGAATGGCTGGTTCCTCTTTTTATAAGAAGAATCTCAGAATGTCAGCTGAGCCCACTGAATAAAAGCAGGGCTGCAATATTGTGGGAGCGCATCTTGCACACTAAAATTAAATTGAGAGAGATGGGAGAAGAAAGGCTCCATTTCATTGCTTTTTAAAACGGTATCAATAACATTTTGTCAAGCTCAAGCTAGAAGCTGGGTAAAAACTATGTAAGTGGGAAAATAAGATTCTTTGAAAGTTCAGAAATGCTTCTGGAAATGTTTTGGTGGAATCTCTCTCTCTTCCCTCTGTTCTCACTGGGTAGGTGGAGTGCAGGTGTAGGTTCCACCCAACATTACTACCGGTTCGGCATGCCTCCTGGTGGGGGGCTTTGGGCGAAGGCTGGAGGGAAGCGCCACTGGTGGCGAAGAGCCGGAGGGCCTCGTTCCAGTGGGACTGCATCATGGCCTGGAACTGGCTGACCATCTCAGCCCACTGAGCCTCCAGGCACCGGTCTCTAGCCTTGCACTCCCACAGGTCTTTCCTCTGCTTGGATAGCCTATGCTCCTAGTCCTCACTGATGTGCTTCTGCTGAGCCTCCTTCTCGGTCCGATCCAATCTGAACTGAGCTGTTTTGCCAACTCTTTCTCCTGGTGGCTGATTAGCTCCAGCAACTGCTTCCTGTTGGGGCCCTAAGGAGCCCAGGCGGGCAGGAGAGGAGTGGCGAGTAGAGGCTGGCAAGGGGCCCCTTGACATGAGTGACATCAAGTTGGCCATGCCCGCCCAGTCACATGACTACCTTGCCATGCCCACCCAGCCGGTCATTAGGCAGATCATATTAGTGGTCCATGGGATTTTAAATTATGAATGTAGTGGTCCCTGAAGTCCGAAAGGTTGGTGACTCCTGCTCTAATCCATGTGCAGGTCATCTGACTCAGGGTGAAGCAACTTCCCATGGACCTCCTGCAAATATTACCAATTTCTCTTTTAATTTGGGGCTGAACTGAAAAACCAAGAAGACTCACTTGAAGCGCATCACGAAAACTCTCCAACAGTCATTTCTGGAATAGAGGCAGATATGATCAACTCTTGGCTCTCCCCTTTCCTTCTATCTGTTCCACTCTTGTCAGACGAAGCTCTGAATTAAAAAGCAAATCTTCAAACAATCTTATCGACAGAAAGTAAAGAGAGGTGGGTCTTCTGTTCACCAGAAGATCAGAAGTGGGCTCCTATCGGTTGTAACTTGGCGGTCTGGGTTGCAGGAACCGGCCTGCCACGCCCCTGAACCGGTTCTCCTCTGGTGCCGCCATCTTGATTTTCGGTTATGCACATGCGCAGAACAATTTTCACTTCAGAAATTTAATCCCCCCACTTTTTAACGTTTTACGCATGCACAGACCGTTTTAGATGCAAATGCGCATGTGCGCGCATGAAATTTTCAGCATGCGTATGAGTGAAGCGAAGGAAAAAAAATTGTGCGCGAAACCGGCAATAATGCCAGTAGCAAACTCCCGCACCCCTGCAGAAGATGCTTCCATGGCAGTGTTTCTCCTGCACATACGGTACTTGCTAGTCCTTTGATTTCTCCTAGCGTGGCCTTCTGGGCTACAATACCCAACTTTTATTCCAAGGAAAGATATGGAAGACGATATGAGGCAACCCCAGCCTCTCAATTAGCTCCAATTTCCAAAAGATGGCTCGAGGATTCACATTAAATGCGAAGGCAGCCTCTCCGAACAGCTCCCTGCGATCCAGAATAATTGCCCATATCATTAGCATTCAATTAACATGAGTTATATTTCTCTAAGTGCTGATAACTGGAGCCCCCCCCTGTATTGATGGATTGCGGGAGCTTCTCCTGGTTTGAAGTCTCCCCGTGATCGATGCTGTTTTAACTAGAACTGAAATTGAAATCTCTATTCCTTTCTTGACCAACTTGCCAACAGCCAAGCTGAAAGATCTTTCGCCCTGCCGAGAGAGTTACGGCCGTCATAAAAATAAGCAAAACAAAACCGAAGTCTACCTTCTTGCTATTTATATAAAGTCCTTCGGCCTTGCTTTGATCTCTCCGGCTGCAGCTTTTTATATTGTTATCAATCACGTTTAATTCCCCCCACAAAATAGCTTTCAGGGATTTCAGTTCTCCGCTTATCTCTCTTTTTCTTCAAGTCTCCCCTTTGGTTTTTCCGTTGAGTTTGTAATATCTGGTCAATATCTGAGTTCTATTTCCAGGGTTGAGTTTCTAATTTTAATTAATTATTTTTTTCAAACGCCCCTTTTCTTAAGCGAGCCGAGAAATAATTGAGATCTGATTGGCAAGTACAGAACTGCCTTTCGGGCCATGATCGAGCTACCTCCTCCAATGATTTGCAGTATATTGTTAATTCTTGACTATTTCCGGGCATTTAACAGGAAGTATTTAGAATAATAGCAGTAGACTTATATACCGCTTCATAGGCCTTTCAGGCCTCTCTAAGCGGTTTACAGAGAGTCAGCATATTGCCCCCAACAATCTGGGTCCTCATTTTACCCACCTCGGAAGGATGGAAGGCTGAGTCAACCCTGAGCCGGTGAGATTTGAACCGCTGACCTGCTGATCTAGCAGTAACCTGCAGTGCTGCATTTAACCACTGCGCCACCTTGGCTCTTAGAAGAAAGTGTAATAATGAGAGCAGAAGGTTAGAAAGGTCTAATCCAGTACAGATAGTCCTCGACTTATGACCATTGAGCCCAAAATTCCTGTTGCTAAGTGAGACGGTGCTTAAGCGAGTTTTGTCCTGCCTTTATTCCCACCGTTGTTAAGTGAATTCCAGCATGTTCAGTCAGAAATAGACTCTGGCTTCCCCACATGACCCCAGGACACTGCAACTGTCATAAACATGAGTCAGTTGCCATGCATCTGAATTTCGACCACATAATCATGATCGTAACTATGAAAAACGATCATAAGTCACAGTGCCGTAGTTAATTTCGAGCAGCCGCTAAAAGAATGGTCGTAAGACAAGAACTTTCTGTAACAGAGAATTAAACAATGTAGCCTGAAAGCCAATGGGCGTCTTTATTTTTGATCGGCCCAAAAAATCTCACCCTGGTGTCTCTTCAGACATTTAACGTTTCTCTTCCCTGAAGGCGACTGAGTCTCCTTTTCAGCTGGGATCATAAATAGACAAGTGTGGGAGACAATTGTTCGGTGACTGTATGCACGGCAGTAAGAAAACCCAGCTATTCTCTACTTTTAAAAAGGCAGCTTTGTTGCGGCATTGATTTTATCTGGCTCCTATTTGTTTGTGTCGAGGGATGTAACGTCGCATGAAAAGTGCTAAACAGGAAAGGCACTCGGAGAGGGCCTTATCGCTTAGCCTGCAATGACAGCCAAGCCAAGGATCGGAGAATACTTTATCTGTTCCGAACGGCTCGTTAAAATGTAGGAAATTCGTGCAGCCCTAACACATTGCAGCCAGCGCAGGGAAGCAGTGGCGTTTTGGGTTACAGCTGGAGGCATTCTGTTGTTGTAGAAAATGACAGGACACACAAGACAGCTCTTCAGAGAAGGAACAGTTTATTTGCGCAGTTTCATAATAAATGGCCTGAACAATGAGTGAAAGTCAGGAAATTCCTTATATAGTTCATCACTTTCAGCTAAAGCCATCTGTTAGTTTTGGAAACACCCCTCAAGATTTGCCCTTGAGTTACAGAAAGTATGTCTACAGGTTGTCATAATACATGGGTCAGCTAACGGACATGTATAGCTCGTATTTTGAGGAACTAACAATATGTGTCTACCAAACAGATTAACAGCCAAGCCAGCAGATGGGCTAAAATAGATGTTTTGCCTCAGCATATTTCATGTACAGACTTCCTTCTAACCCGTGTCTAACCGCACTATGTCCTAAAAGCAAATCTTGCAATTTCTATGTGAACAGTTAAAGCTGAATATCATGAAACCCTAGTTTGGTTCAGGCTTGAGGCCTACTTTGGTTCAGCCTGCTGCCTTACTGTGAATTTTCTGGATTCGGTCTGAGAAGCCGTCCCGAAGGATTAACAAGGCAGATGTGTCTTGGGAGTGGCTGGACCACCCCAATTGGCCATCATCTGTAAGGCAGGACTATCGTAAGGAAGGCCTGGAGTGTGATGGGTCAAGGGCACTTTAAGAGAAAACCGTGGCGTTGTGAGAATGATTGAAGCGCATGGCTTCCTTCACCCTGCAGGCAGCCCTCAGCTTACGACCCCGTGGTGGGATTCAATTTTTTTTCCCATCCGAAGGGAGCAAGAGGAGATCACATGATCCCAGGACATTGCAAACCATCCTAAATATGAACCAGTTGCCAAGCATCCTAATGTAAATGGTTGCTGCAATGGTCATAAGTGTGAAAAATGGTCATAAGTCACTTTTTCCAGTGCCGTGGTAACCTTGAACAGCCAATAAACTGTGGTAGGTTTAGAAGAAGCCTGTTGGTTGAGAACATGCGACCTTTCGGTTCTGATAGAAACCAGCTAAATACCTTCGTGAAAATTAACATTGTAAGACAAGCCTTCCTTCCTGATCCTGGCATTTTCTTTCTCTCTCTTTTTTATGATAATTCTTCATTTATTCGTCTTTGTATTTATTAGTTCATCAAACATGTACAAGATACCAGGTATCAGTATAAACATGGACATGAACGAAATAAATGAATGCAAATAAATGGGGACAGAAGGAGAGGGACGGTAGGCACACTGGTGCACTTATGCACGCCCCCTTTACGGACCTCTTAAGAATGGGATGAGCTCCATGGTAGACAGTTTGAGGTTGAAGCTGTGGGGGGTTTGAGGATGTAACAACGGAGTCAGGTAGAGCATTCCAGGCGTTGACCCCTCTGTTGCTGAAGTCGTATTTTCTGCAATCAAGTTTGGAGCGGTTTACCTTGAGTTTGTACCTGTTGTTTGCCTGTGTATTATTGCGGTTGAAGCTGAAGTAGTCATTGAGAGGTAGGATGTTGTAGCAGACAATTTTGTGTACTCTGCTTAGGTCAGGCGTAGTTCCAGGTTAGGGTGATACCTCCATGAAAACTAGCATTGTAGAACAAGCCTTCCTTCGTGATCCCTGATAGCTGGCATTTTCTTTCCCTGCCCCATAGAGATTCCGCTTGGCTGTTAGGACTAATTAGCAATCAGAACGGTATAATTTAAATCTGCTGCTTTGATGGGAGATGTAGAGAGTCTTCATAACGGTTGACATCAGATGACCAGGAATTCAAAGAGCGAAGAAGAGAAAATGGGAAGCAGCAGGTCAGAAAATGGTCCTGAACTCTTGAGGTTTTTGACGTACACCTTAGAAAAGTGGACCAGACGGAACGTGTGAACGGAGAGATCTGGAGTTTCCCTCAATGAGTAGCGTATGAGCAAGCAAACAAAACAGCTCTTCTGTTATGAAATCTTTCTGTGCTCAGCCATATGTATTTAGATATTAAATTACATGGTGGGGGGGGGAGCAGGAAAGAGGCACTTCCAGCACTGAAGTTTACTTTGGTCGCAGGAAAGTTAACTCAAGGAGGACTAGTCTCCAGAGATGGAGAGAAATTCCACTCAACTGAGTAAATACAATGTGTATTTCCAAAGGATAAGGAGAATAATTTTGCATGATTCATTTTTTCCGCCAAAGGGAGAGTGACAGTATTATTATATGGGTAGGAAGGATATTTGAGCCTGCTGCGATCTGAAATATTTCAGACAGGATGTGGGCTTGAAAAGGAAAAAAAAATAAAATAAAAGCATCATCTATAGCATGATATAATTCTATCGTTTTGCTCCCTTCAAACTCCCTTCAAATGTCCAGATGTGACTTACCGTGTTTTTCAGAGTATAAGAACGCTCCAAAGTATAAGACGCACCTAGCTTTTGGGGAGGAAAAGAAAGGGGGGAAAAATCTGCCTCTCAGCAATTTGCCTCCTTGCAGCAAACAGCAAACAGCCTGTTTCAGTTTCAGTTTAGCCTGATTAGCACAAGGGGAAAAAAAATCTTCCTCTGCTTCCCAGCAATTTGCCTCCTTGCAGCAAGCAGCCAGTTTCAGTTTCAGTTTCAGCACAGTTTGATTAGCACAAGCAGCTGATTGTCAGTTGGATCGGCCTCCCGACGATCCGCTGTTTCAGGCTGCAGGGATTGCCATAGCCTATTGCTGCCTCTGCGCACCCCATTTTCGGCCTCTGCGCGCCCCATTTTCCATCCGTTTTGGGCGGCAGGGATCAGAATGGGCGAAAAATGGGGCATGCGAAGGCAGCAATAGGTAATGGCAATCCCTGCAGCCTGAGACAGCTGATGGGCTGCCTGTGCTAATCCAGCTGTGCTGAAGCTGAAATTGAAACAGGCTGTTTGTTGTTTGCTGCAAGGAGACAAATTGCTGGGAGGCAGAGGCCAAAGGGTGGGGCCGGTGGGTGGGCAGAACTACATCTATTGTATAAGACGCACCCAAATTTTCACCCTCTTTTAGGGGGGGAAAGTGTGCCTTATACTCCAAAAAATACAGTATAAAAAGTCACTGAGAGTGCCACTATGATTTGTTTCAGTTAAATCTGCTTAGCTGGATATGACAGGTGGTCCAGGACCCCCTCTGATCTGCCTAAAATATACTCCCTTGCACTGGCATGCTCTTATTTTAGCATGTGCCAGAGTGCAGAAAAAAGCAACGAAGACCATTAGGGGACTGGAGGCTAAAACATACAAAGAACAGTTTCAGGAACTGTCTAGTTTAATGAAAAGAAGGCCTAGGGATGACATGATAGCAGTCTTCCAGTATTTGAGGGGCTGCCCCAAAGAAGAAGGGGTCAACCTATTCTACAAAGCATCTGAAGGTAGGATAAGAAGCCACAGATGGCAACTAATCAAAGAGAGAATCTTAAAATTGTGGCACCGACCGGTGACGGAGCTGCAGCAGAGGGAGGAAAAAGCCACATGCAGCTCCAGAGCCGCAATTTGCTGACCCCTGGGTATAGAGTTTCCTGCCTGAGCACAGTTGGACTAGAAGATCTCCAAGGTCCCTTCCAACTATTCTATTCTATTCTATTCTATTCTATTCTATTCTTCTCTACTCTACTCTACTCTACTCTACTCTACTCTACTCTACTCTACTCTACTCTACTCTAATTCTAGTGTCCATTTCTTTGGTCGCCTAGAAATTGGCACATTTAACAAGCCTGCCTTTTGTGCCGGAAGTATGTTTGCATTGGCTTTTTAATTGTGTTTCATCTCAGCGTGCATTTTTTGCAACGAGATAAGATTAAGTCGATTTCTTTTTTTAAAAAAATCCATTTTTTACTGTCAACCTGTTACTTCACTTAAAATGAGATGATAAAACCCACAGGAATATAAATAAGGCAATAATTTATCATTTTCAAGTGAACTAAAAAAAAAAGAAAAACCCCGAAGAGGCAAACATTCAAAGAAGAAGGTAATATCTTCCTGGAATTGGCCTTTCAGGATCACGTTCCCGTCGGACTCAATCCAGAATGGAGGAAGAGAAAGAAGCATTTGATTAATAGAATAAGAACAAATCAGGCTCTTAAAATAGACAAGAGCCTGCAATTTTGCTTCTGCTGCAAGAAATTTGTTTCCCCGGTCTCTCTGTAAATACTTGAAACTACTAATAGCATTACCTTCTACTACTTGAAGGCTTAAAGGAAATATTATAATGGGGTAGCTGTCATTTGCTAGGCTTTCTGCAAAGATATTAATTAGTGAGTTCTGGAGGGGGAGCTGAGTATACACAGGTGGTCCTCTACTTATTACAGTTTTCAATTAGTGACTGTTCCAAGTTACGACAGCACTGAAAAAGTGGTTGTTAAGTGAATCTGGCTCCCCCCCCATAAACGTCGCTTCTCAAAAGGTCGTAAAAGGAGATCACGCAATTTGGATCACGCGGAAATGGTCCTCAGTGTGAAAAATGGCCGTAAGTCACTTTTTTTCCAGTTGTAATTTCACTACATGAACTGCTAAGACTACCGGTATGTGTTGTACTTTTCAATGGAGCCCACATAATTTTCCTTCTGTCTTCTTCAAAACAGGAAATTGGTGAAGTTCTAAATATTCAGTTCTTCTGGGAAACCTTTAAGCCTTAATTACATTCTGCTGCAGTGGCGAAATCTAAATTTTTTTCCCCTACCTGTTCTGTGGGTGTGGCTTGGTGGTGGTGGGGTGTCATGTGACTGGGTGGGCGTGGCTATGTAGTCATGTGTGTGTGTGTGTCAAAAGACAGAAACTCACTTTAACAACGTCCTGCTGGAGCAGGGGGTTGGACTAGATGACCTTCAGGTCCCTTCCAGCTCTGGATTGCTGTGCTCTTTCAAGGTATCCTCTGAAGCTGCCTCCAGTGCCAGAATTGTGGTCCTCCCTCCCTCCCTCCTTCTTTCCTTTGAAGCATCCCCTCCACCGCTTTTTAAAGCATATTTTCCCCTGCCTATTTGACCGAACCGGCAGGAAAAAATGCTTTAAAAAGCGGGGGGGGGGGGGGGGGAAGCTTCCGATGATTGCATGACTGAGCCATGCAATCCTCGGAAGCTTTTTATTTTTATTTTTTTACTACCAGTTTGCAAAACCAAGGACAATCATCCCTACTGGTTCCGCCTAACTAGGCTGAAGCTGGGGGGGGATTTCACCCCTGCTCTGCTGTTTTTATACCATGTTTTTGCTCATCACCTTGTGCTGAGCGAGATCTTAATGAAAGGCCGCTTGTAGGCTTCACAAACCTTTATCCCTTCTGCAAGACGTTCACTCATTCTCAACGAAGCTGCTGCTGTAAATTTCCAAAGGTCTTTTTATATTCACTTAATTGAATCATAATCAAAACAGCGCATCAACTCTTAGGAAGTGGGCTTGCCTTAAAACACCCCCCCTCCCCAAAAAAAGGATTAGCATAAGAACAATGGCAGACAAAAAAAAACCCCGAACCTAAAATATTTCTGAATTATCTCGTGTCGGGAAAGGAGAGTTAATATGGCTCAGTCTTTACTGCAGCTAGAAATAAACATCAAAATCCTTTTATCACACTCTCACTACTTTATTTTTATCGACTGTGAAAAACCTGCCATCAGCATCTGAAATGTTTATTGAGAACGTTATTATTGATGAAGGAAAGCTATTGCCTCAATCTTGGAATGGCTTACCTACCCCACCCTGTTTAAACAATTCTAAACAAGCACCGCTTCAACATTGGCAAAAAACAAACCGAAATAAGCTTTCACTCGGTTCTACAGGTCTCCCTGTTTTGGAAGACATGTCCATCTGGGTTCAGTTCCAAGTGGGGAGAAAGACACTGGAAACATGGTGGCTGCTTGGAAAGATGGTTTAATGGTGGACCGGACCACATGGCTTGAGCTCCTGGGCAGAAAAAGCACATGGGTGAGAGATAGAGATAGATTTATATCCTCTGTTGGGCTTTGAATTTGAGCTTGTATTCCGATTGGTTGTCAGACTCCCATGGGGCCATGCAGGGGCAACTCTGTAGGCTTTCCTGAGTCCCGGGCTTGGTTGAGCCTTGCTGGGTGATGATGTAATGAAAGGGCTTTGGGATTGCTATTATGGCTCTTCCTGAAAGGAGGTAGATCTTTGTGATGTAGGATAGACTGGTGCAGGGCCTTAATGGCCCGTTGACGAAGGTGGGGGTGATGAGTTCCTGCCTCCCTTTCAGGGGAAATATTCTGCCCTTTTAACATTTCCTAAAATACCTCATTTTCCTAGGAGAGGTGTGGGTGCTAACTTCCTATACCTGGAAATTGCAAACACATCTCCTGCAGACTTTTAAATCCCTGGTCGCTCTTCTTCTTCCTTTGGCCAAGAAGCCAACCATCACCGCACAGCTGGACTACGGAAATACGTAGCCACTGAGTTAAAATCTGCCACTGACTATTCTCTCCAGTTAAAATAAGAGCAGGATTCTGGTTGACGCCAAAGCTATAGCTAATTAAAGAAGAATGCCATGTTGAGTTTAGGCAATGAGTGTAAATAACCGCAGACAGCAGCGCTTTTGAGAAGTTTCCAGTGTCTACGCTGATATCTATTCATGCCTCTGACTCTTCCAGCTTAAATTGCCTGTTTTTGGGGGGGCGGGGGAGGGAGGGATGTAGCATTCTTCCAGTTCCTCTAGAAGGATAGATGACAGCCATCTCGGTTTTTTCCCCCCAGAATGGAACGCTAGAAGCTATGCAAATGGCGTAAATAAACTCTAAAATAATCTCAAAACTCTGGCCACTTCACTTCTAATTGAGCAATGCGTCAAAACCACGGTGGAAGGGAATAACGCGCTTGTTCATCTCCGCTGCTGCCTCTCGCCTTGTTTTTTTTTTCCTTCTAAGTGGAGGCCCACCTCCTTCTGCCTCTGCAACTTTCATGGGCACTGCCGGGGTGTGTTTCTGTTGTCCCTTTGCGTCACTTATGTATGTAACGGCATGTGCCACTATGTGGGTCCTGGGTCGAGGGCAGGGAAGAAAGCTGAGAATGGAGCTTTCGCCAACATCGCGAGCTCTTGGCCTCTCCCTTCGGTGGACATATTTTGTTCATCAGCCTAAAGTGTAGGAGCAGAGGAGACTGAATTGGAAGGTGGAGTTAAGCATGTCATTAGTTTAGAATGATTGAGTTGCCACAAAAGACCCAGGTTCAGCTCTCCTTGAATTCTCGTGACTGTTAACTAGTGCCAATTTAGTTTTGATCTTTAGTTGGCTGAAGACGATATGATGTGTATAATAATGGGGCAATAATACACTCTTCGGTGCTTTGAATTCAACGAACGCTCCTAGTTATTTGCACCTTTTAAGCTTAGTCTTTCTTTGACCTGTTTCCCCCTGGCCTAAATCAAACCGGTCCTATTGCATTAAGGCTTTGAAGAGTTTTACTGACTGTTACAGTGATGACCTCCTCCTTTTCCTGCCGTCCCGTTGAGTTGCAAAGAATAAAAAGGTAATAAACTTAACGATTCTCCTCTCATTTTAAATCTTTCAGCGAAGCCAGTTTACTGCTTCAGCCATTGCATGCTGGGCTGGCACTTTGAAAGTCCAGTGCCTTTCTTTGCTGGAGGGGAAAAAATAAATAATAATTCCAATCGGGGGACAGGGTGATCCTACCACAAAATTTATGACCTTGGCAGTGAGAGACAAAAGAAAACGTAACCGTGGAAAGAAAGAAAATAGACAGTGAGAATATTTTATAGGCCTTTGGGTTTGTTATTATACACTTTATGGCTTAATACAGGGGTGTCCACTCTTGGCAGTTTTAAGAGCTGTGGACTTCAACTCTCAGGCTTCCCCAGCTGCTTTGTGGGAGTTGAAGTCCACAGCTCTTAAAAATGCCAAGAGTGGACAAGCCCGGCTTAATCAGCCCGGATTAATGGAAAACTGGATGATAGGATGTCAGATGAGATGGACAGTTTATTTTTGGAAGAAGGCAAAAGGGCCAGAATGCCATCAATGTGTTTTAGGTGACTTTTAAATAATTTTTTTTAAAGGGACGCGGTGGCTCAGTGACTAAGATGCTGAGCTGTCAATCAGAAAGGTTGGCAGTTTGGCAGTTCAAATCCCTAGTGCCGCGTAATGGAGTGAGCTCCCGTGACTTGTCCCAGCTTCTGCCAACCTAGCAGTTCGAAAGCACATAAAAAATGCAAGTAGAAAAATAGGAACCACCTTTGGTGGGAAGGTAACAGCGTTCCGTGCACCTTCAGCGTTTAGCCATGCTGGCCACATGACCACGGAGACGTCTTCGGACAATGCTGGCTCTTCGGCTTAGAAACAGAGATGAGCGCCACCCTCTAGAGTCGGGAACAACTAATAAATATGTACGACAGGAACCTTTACCTTTAAGTATTTTTTGACATGACTTTTTAAGTACTTCCTGTATCTTATGCAGGGGAAAAATAGTTCTTTTAGCTTAAATCCCCCGCCCTGTTTTCTCTAAATGTAGTGTGAAGGCCTTAGAAATACGTGCCAGACATGGTTAGCATCAGGTGGAGGTTTAGCAAAGGTACGAAAAAACAACCTCTAAGAAAGAAGTGTTAATTGAATCCCGCATGATGAGCGAGAGAGAAAAACTAAAACGTCAGACTTCACACAGCCATCACTGCCTTATATCTTGATATTTTATTTTATGGGCATGATAATTCATGTTTGTTTGCAAAAGACAGCCTTAAGCATCGGTTCTACCAGCACAAGACGAGTTATTTTAATTTCAGGATTGAATATAAATCCAGTTATATTGCAGGAATTCTCTGGCGCGCATTCTCCGTTGTTTATCTACCGCACTGATTGTTTGCACACCTATCCTCCTTTTTCTGCGAGAATTCAAGGTGGAATAGGTTTCTCCCCTCATTTCACCTCACCCCAATAACCGTCGGGGGTGGTTTGCATGGGAAAGGAAATGATTTCCCCAAAGCGCCCCCCCCCCCGGAGATTGTCGGCTTCCAGCTTGACTCAAGGAGATCCAACGCCTTAATCACAACAGCCCGTTGACTCTCGCAAACATACGTGATGGATTTCCACTTGTGCGCATTATGGAGTAAGACTTTCATTTCACATTCAAGGCCGGCCTTCCTTGTGAACCGCGTCCCGTATTTCAAGCGCTATCTCCCGAGCAGCCCTTCAGTAAATCACATTGAAGACTTGTCTCTTTCGGCTGCTACCTCACAAAACGCGGCATTACAGATGGCATCCCGGTGACATTGCGAGTTGTTCTCGGGGGTATTTTATTGGCCTGGCTCTCTGCTCAGAGCCTGAGTTGTGTAAATGAGAGCCTGAGCCTGAGGTGTCCATCTTGGAAGATCTCCAGTGTGTCATGCCGTCCGTCTCATGGCTTTTCCGCACCTCATCACACAGATGGTCTTCTGCCAAGGATGAATAGACAATGAGTTCAACGGTTGCAGGAATTGAGTATGTCTAGTTGAATGAAAAGAAGGATCAGGGGTGACATGATAGCAGTGTTCCAATATCTCAGGGGTTGCCCCAAAGAAGAGGGAGTCAAGCTATTCTCCAAGGCACCTGAAGGGTGGAAATTAATCAAGGAGAGGAGCAACACAGAACTGAGGAGAAATTTCCTGACAGTTAGAACAATGAATCAGTGGAACAACTTGCCTCCAGAAATTGTGGGTACTCCAACACTGGAGCTTTTTAAGAAGAGGTCAGACAGAAGGATGTAGTTGTCTCCTGCTTGAGCAGGGGGCTGGACTAGAAGACCTCCAAGGTCCCTTCCAACTCTTGTCAATCTGTTATTATTCTGTTATTCAGCACAGGGACAGTTCAGTTTCTTTCTTTCAAAGTTTCTTTTTTCTCACCGTCGCTAAGCCAGGCAGTCCCTAAATGAGAACTATTTGCATTCATTTTTTTATAGGCATGCGTTCTTCTCATTGAAATGCAGAAATATTTACAAAAAAACATTGGGACTGTGTCTGTTGGAATTCCAGTTTAGCATCTGAGAAGCACCAGATTGTTGAAATCTCACTTTAGCTTATTCTTGTTGCACATTCAACTCCCACGACCCATCTCAGAAAGTAATTTTTTTTTTTTTTGAAGTTAGTATTTGATGTGAAAATGCCGTGATTGTTTAGGAACATGAATGCCTGAATAAACATCAGTAATGTATAATGAGACCTGTGAAAGCTGTGAGGAAGGGATCTTTTTATTCAATCAAACTGAAAGCAACTTGAAGAGTACCCACCTTTTACTTTTAAGCAATTGTCTCCTGCGTTCCCCGGGGATTCCTAGATAGTTCATGATTGACTATTAAACTCTCTCTGAATTTCTGGATATCAAACGCGCTGGTTCTGGCAGCAAATTTTCTTCTATTTCCATTTCTGAACAAGTTTCAAAGTACCATCAAGCAATTTAGTACATGCTAATATCTCCCTCGCGATATTCTTGGGAGATGTTTTAAGTTTCACCGATTCGCTCCTGAAATTGCTGGCCTTGTTCACTTGCCACTAAAAATCCATACATCCAATGGCGTGTTTTTGTTTTACTTCGAGAAAAATCTGCTAATTACATGGTTTTGGTACTCCTGTAATAACCATTGCATCTCCAGACAATAAGTCAAGAATGAATGACAGCATGTTTTATTTCTTCTCTTTGCTTGATTTCGGGTGTCATGTTTCTATTGTCCATCATCTTATCACTCACCTATCCTTCATCCTTCTTGCAAGCCATTGGCTGGGGGGGGGGGGGGGAAACACTTCCAGATGAAAAAAAAAAATTGGTCTAAAAAAGCCAAAGTAACAAACTATAATAGCTGTTAAAAGTACAAGGGAACTGAATGAAGCACTGCTTTTAAAATATAATAAGGAAGGCACCAAGAAAACATCCTCCTGGAAAGACTTCCAAAGTTTGGCGCTACTCCAGAAAAGCTGTTCAACCTTAACTTGGCCATCCAGACAGGAGGGTATAAAAATGGGTGGCCAAAGTAGATGTTCTAAGACAGGAGAGGATCACTGACCAATTTGGCTCAGAAAGAAAAAAACAGACAAATTAATCTTGAATCATTATCAGAGGGAACTGATAGAAATAGCACTTAGACTTATATCCCACTTCACAGGGCTTTTGTAGCCCTCTCTAAGCGGTTTACAGAGCCAGCCTCTTGGCCCCAACAATCTGGGTCCTCGTTTTACCCACCTCGGAAGGATGGAAGGCCGAGTCAACCTTGAGCCGGTCAGGATCGAACTGCTGGAAGTGGGAAGAGTCAGCCTGCAATATTCTAATCATTGCGCCACCATGGGAAGGAAGGAAGGAGAAAAGGCAGGGAGAGAAAGAAAGGAAAAGAAAGAAAGAAAGAAAGAAAGAAAGAAAGAAAGAAGTAGTAGCACTTAGACTTATATACCACTTCACAGTGCTTCACAGTCCTCTCTAAGTGGTTTACAGAGTCAGCCTCTTGCCCCCAACAATCTGGCTCCTCATTTTACCCACCTCGGAAAGGATGGAAGGCTGAGTCAACCTTGAGCTGGTCAGGATCGAACTGCTGGCAGTGGGCAGAGTTAGCCTGCAACACTGCATTGTAACAAATGTGCCACTATGGCTTCCTTCCTTCCTTCCTTACTTCCCAAGCAATATCAGACTTATATACCACTTCCCAGGGCTTTTACAGCCCTCTCTAAGCGGTTTACAGAGTCAGCCTCTTTCACCCAACAATCTGGGTCCTTGTTTTACCCACCTCGGAAGGATGGAAGGCCGAGTCAACCTTGAGCCTGGTGAGATTTGAACTGCCAAATTGCAGGCAGTCGGCAGTCAGCAGTAGTAGCCTGCAGTACTGCACTCCAAGCACTGCGCCACCCCGGCTCTTAAATTGATGAATTGATGAAAGAAGAAACTCAATAGGAGTAAAAGCCATGGATCCATAGCCCAGCAAACTCTGATTCGACTTTAAATATGGCTGTGCGGTGCCTTTAGAAGCAGGACTTGTTGGATATCTTCGTATCATGTTCAGCCCTGACTCATGATGGATGTCTGAAGAGCTTTCCTTCTTCTCAACCTCCTGCTCCTTATGACAGAGCAGTGCCTTGTCCTATAAGTTTAGAGTCCGAATAACTTCACTTGGGTTCTCAGTCCAAGCCTTCGTTAATTTCTCATAAATCCTTGGAGAGACACCAATAAATAATTGTGTTCCTTCGCTTTGCTTAATGAAAAGAAGGACTAGGGGTGACATGATAGCAGTCTTCCAATATCTCAGGGGTTGCCCCAAAGAAGAGGGAGTCAAGCTATTCTCCAAGGCACCTGAGGGCAGGACAAGAAGCAACAGATGGAAACTACCGTAATCAAGGAGAGAAGCAACTTAGAACCGAGGAGAAATTTCCTGAGAGTTTGAACAATTAATCAGTGGAACAGCTTGCCTATAGAAACAGTAAATGATCCAACACTGGAAGTCTTTAAGAAGATGTTGGATAGCTATTTGTCTGAAGTGGTGTAGGGTTTCTTGTCTAGGCAGGGGGTTGGACTAGAAGACCTCCAAGGTCCCTTCCAACTCTGCTATTCTATATGAAGACCGGTAGCTGGAATTGGGCATGGCTAGGCTAGTGAAGAGAAGGAGCAGCATGTTTTTAAGAAAAGACTGGACCACCATTTGCCTGAAATGCTATAGGGTTTCTTGCTTGAGCAGGGGGTTGGACTAGAAGACCTCCAAGGTCCCTTCCAATTCTGTTCTGTTCTGTTCTCTTCTCTGGAAAGGCATGCTCTTTCTGAGATAGTCAAAAAGCACAGGAGTTTTCTCAGCATGACCTGGTTTCCAGGTAACCCCACCGCCCCTCCTCTGTCCGTCTCACACACAGCCACCACAACAAACCCTTTGTGAGTGGCGTAATAATACAGGCTGAATAATGCCGGGATGATAGAAGCAAGAGAGCCTCATTAGACAGGGGAGTATTTGTTTCCATGTGAATAGCAAGCGTTAAAAAAAAAAAAAAGATGGGATGAGACTTAGAAATACAAAGAATGTCCATACATTTTTTTTCCCCCAACTAATCTTGCAGAGAGAATAAAAGCTCAGGGAGCCACTCCGGTTCTTTTCTTCTGACAACGCTGGCTATGCACCGTATTTATTGCGTGTCCCATTTCCGAGAATACCTTCCTCTTTCTGAAGGTTTCCTGCCGTGGGTGGGCCAAGGGTAGGTGGAAACCCCGAGGAGCACTTTCTCCTAATGTCGTTCCTGGAATAAGATTTCTTTAGCACCATATGTAGTAGTGGAAGTGACCCTGGGCAATAGGAGGAAGAGACAATCGTAACAGACCTGGGCATTTTACGGTCCCTGAGCCACATCGGGCTCTTTGGCTGTCCCTATCCAGCCCACGCGAGGTCAGTCAGGATGTCAACCTTGAAGTGAGCCTGGTTGAAGGCATCTGGGAAGCTTCAGGGTTGCCACACAGCCGTGGGAAGGGGGGGGGGAACAAGTTAGACGGTGTTTTGTAGCTCAATAAAGTTTTCCTGTGGGAACCAAGGTCATTCCCACAGGTGGCTGGCAAGAGGAGGAGCTGATAACCCAGCAACCAGCCAGCACCTGGATTGGACAGCACAACCAGTGCCTTGGGGTAAAGAAGGAAACTTTTACTTTTAATTAGGTGAAAGCCGCGGGAAACCTCAGAGTTGGCTTTCACCAGTCTGTGCCAAAATGATGTATCCGATAAAACAGTTCTTTGAGGAATTCGAGTGCCTCGGAGTTTGTTTTCTATGGGTGAATTATTTGGAACGCTGACACAGAAGTTAGAAATCCAATGTATATCGGTGTACGCCCTGCATGCAATACAACTGCATTGCTTTTATTTTGAAGGCTGGTATTTTTTTTCTTTTTACAATTTTGCAATGTGCGTGCATGCACACCAGAGGTGGGTTGCCAAATTTTCTTCTACCGGTTTAGCCACACTTTCATGCACGCTCACGATCCACGATCTTTCATGCACGTCCATCCAGGCGGGTGGACGGAGCCTCCCGCCACCGCTACTACCTGTTTGCCCGATCCGGGCCGAACCTGGAGTAACCCACCTCTGATGCGCACCTAATGCACCTCCACAATATTGGTTTATTTAAATTTATTTATTTATTTATTTAAAACTTTTATATGCCGCCCAATCCCAAAGGACTCCGGGCAGCTTACAAACAAAATATAAAAAACATAAAAACAATACAATTTAAAACAACAGTCATCCCTCATAAATTCATTCTAGTCGGGGCCGGACCTCAACTGTGAGGTCAACAGCCCCAGGCCTGCTGGAACAGCCAAGTTTTTGGCCATCAGAGTGGGTATGGTCCAGATTTCCAGGGGAGCTGGTTCCAAAGAGTCGGAGCAGCCACCGAGAAGGCTCTCCTCCGAGGGCCCGCCAGCTGACATTGTATGGCTGACAGCACCCGAAGGAGGCCCACTCTATGGGATCTTACTGGTCGCTGGGAGGTATGCGTCAGCAGGCAGTCTCGGAGGTATCCTGGCCCTAAGCCATGCAGGGCTTTAAAGGTGATAACCAACACCTTGAATGGAGTCCGGAGACCAATAGGCAGCCAGTGCAGCTCATGGAGGATAGGTGTAACGTGGGTGTACCTCGGCACACCCACTATCACCCGTGCGGCCGCATTCTGAACTAACTGCAGTCTCCGAACGCTTTTCAAGGGTAGCCCCATGTAGAGTGTGTTACAATAATCCAGTCTCGAGGTGACAAGGGCTTGGCCCTTCATAACAGCCCCAGTTTCTTATGTGGCCCCTTGAGGACATTAGTTGCCCATCCTTGATATTAAAGGTGTCTCAGGCCACAGAAGGAGGGAGGGCTTGGGAAGTCTCGCTAGTGTTCTGGAGAGTGAAAGAAGAGGAAGGTTGAAATACTTTCCCTCTTGCAAGAGTCTGTTAATGTAACCATACGATAAAGAGAGAGTCAGTATTCCTAGTTTGTGCTTCTTGTCTGCATTACCCAGAAGGGCTGAGCCAAGCCAGCCTAAGAGGTAGATGAAAATGAGCAAGGATGAATAATTGGGTGCAAGAATCCCAGGTTTCAAGCTGATGCCACTACAGGCAGAGATCACTCCGGTCAAGTTTGTATCAATCTAGCATTCTCCATATCAATTGGCAGGGAACTCTGGGATTTTTAGTTCCAATGCTTTTTAGTAAAAAAAGAATAGCCTAAGTCATAGTAAGCTTAGTTTATAATTCCCATGCCACAACCACAATTCCTTTCTTGCACTGAAGACAACACAAGTCGAACGTGGCTATAAGAAAAGGTCTTGAGACTCTAGAAAGAGAGCAGAGAAGAGCAACCAAGATGATTAGGGGACTGGAGTAAAACATGATGAATGGTTGCAGGAACTGGGCCTGGCTAGTCTAGTGGAGAGAAGGACCAGGGGAGACAGGATAGCAGCCTTCCAATATTTAAGGGGCTGCCACAGAGAGGAGGGGTTCAAGGTATTTTCCAAGGTACCTGAAGGCCAGACAAGGAATAATGGATGGAAACTCATCAAGGAGAGATTCAACCTAGATATAAGGAGGAATTTTCTGACAGTGAGAACAATCAGCCCAAGGAACAGAAATTGCCTTCGGAAGTTGTGGGAGCTTCATCACTGGAGGCTTTCAAGAAGAGACTGGACTGCCATCTATCAGAATTGGTGTAAGGTCTCCTGCTTGGGCAGGGGGTTGGAGTAGGTGACCTACAAGGTGCCTTCTATAAATCTGTATCTGTATCATTTTGGCCAGGATCCAAACCAGCCTAGCATCATTTCCATTAACGGTAGTTAAGACTGCAGCCATGTGTAGACTTTCCCGCAAGTAAGTTTCCTCTCTTGCATTCTGCCTTTTGTCCCTCGACCATCTTCCTTTCCTGCGTGTCAGAATTAATTTGAGCAAATGCTGACGGTTTCATGTCCTTGATTAAAAAAAGCCGCTCCTGCTCTCGGTAAGGAATTTGTGTCTAATGAAATTGTTTTCCTGCTACAGCTCAATAAGGATTAGATTTAATGGTAGAACACAGTGTATGTGCTATTAAATGAATTGCATACCAGGAGAATTAGATCACGCACGGCTCCATTGTGGGGACACAAAATCCACAGGGCAGTTTTTAAAACTTATTTATCCTGGCTGATGTGATTGGGAAAAAAAGATGCACGATAGATTGACCAGATTATGACGTATGTAGCATGCTTCTAGGCTAGCCAATAAGTAAAATATTGACAAATCCAGATCAATAGCCTAAATCTGGATACAGAAAGAAGGAAGTTTGCCTTGAAAAGAGAAGCCATAACCCTCCAGTTACTTATTGACTTCTGCTTTTCATTTAGGAACAGAAAAAAAAACAACAACCTGGGAGAGGTGATTGGCACAATGTCTATTACAGGATAGAATTATTCTGTATTAATTATGGTATTAAGAAGAGGAGGTTCAAAATGTACTTTGTTTTGGAAATATGCATATGTCTCTATTGCACAGATGCTGGCGGGGCTACAGAGCTGTCACTGCTATTTAAAACGGGGTGGTGGGAAATAAAATGGTAACAGTTATTTAATTCTAGATTAGTAGGGTTTTTTTCTTTAATATTGGAGCAATAATTGCAGTGAATTGATGGAATTCCATCTGGCACATTGTTTTCTTTCTAAGCCCTTTCCATTCCCCTTGTTTTGTCGCCGTTTAATTCTGCCATTCAGCTCTTAAAATATAACAGAATTAATTTTTTAAAAAAGCTTTCCCACTTTAGGTTTAGGGCATTAGTAGGTAGGGCATGTTCCATAAATACTTATTTTACCCTATGTGTGCAACTGAAAATTGGACCCACCTTCCCCTCCCAGATTATCTTAAATTCAGATTTGTGTACTACTAGACTAGTATACTACTAATGGGATGCAGTGGCTCAGTGGCTGAGACAATGACCTTGTCGATCAGAAAGGTTGGCAGTTTGGCCGTTCGAATCCCTAGCACCACGTGATGGAGAGAGCTCCCGTGACTTGTCCCAGCTTCTGCCAACTAACAGTTCGAAAGCACGTAAAAAAATGCAAGTAGAAAAATAAGGGCCACCTTTGGTGGGGAGGTAACAGCGTTTCATGCTCCTTCAACGTTGAGTCATGCCGGCCACATGACCATGGAGACATCTTCGGTCTGTGCTGGCTCTTCGGCTTTGAAACGGAGATGAGCACCGCCTCCTAGAGTCGGGAAAGACTAGCACATATGTGCGAGGGGAACCTTTACTTTTAGACATTGTGGCGTGTGATAAAGTTTCATCTTTCTCAAGGCAAGATCCAGGGGATTTTTTTGCATCTGAAGGCAGCTGGGTCTTATGGAAGGCATTAGCTTCCTGAGGAACACAAGCATTAAGTAATAAGAGCAGCTCCGTTTCCCTTTCCTTCCTTCCCCGCATCTCATAGAAAGAATGCAAACGAATTCACCGTCCTTCTCGTTCTGCCTCCTCTGGAATTTCATGCTTCAGTAATCCGAGCCATTTTTGTCATATCTTCAAAATATCATTACCTGCAAATAACATGTGCTGCCGTTCCTTGAAGCCGTTGTAGCTGAAAGATTTATGATTAACGATTGTTGCTATAGCATCAGTAGAGTAATACTTATCTGACTTCCATACAGATATTATTTTTGTTTGTTTGTTTCTCTGGCGCTGAAGGATCTTCTCTTCAGCGCGGCTTCAAGTAAGGTGTGGTAAGGAAGTCCATCAAGCCACACTTGTTCTTTGGAGATAGAATTTGGAGATAGAATTGGTCTTGATCATCCCTTCCCACATCTTCTAGGAATGAATTAAATGGTTGGTTTAGAGCTACTGTTATCTTCCCTTTGCAACGAGATGGGTGCTATCACCTCAAAGAGCCAAGGTGGCGCAGTGGTTAAATGCAGCACTGCAGGCTACTGCTAGATCAGCAGGTCAGCGGTTCAAATCTCACCGGCTCAGGGTTGACTCAGCCTTCCATCCTTCCGAGGTGGGTAAAATGAGGACCCAGATTGTTGGGGGCAATATGCTGACTCTCTGTAAACCGCTTAGAGAGGCCTGAAAGGCCTATGAAGCGGTATATAAGTCTACTGCTATTGCTATTGCTATCAACCTGAGAATGTTCATGTAACTTGAAGTCTGTAGAGATTCTCTGTCATCCAGGTCATGGTTGATTTATGTAACTGGGTACTTGAGAGATCGCCTGCTGCCAATCACCTCCACTAGACCGATTAGATCCCACAGATTAGGCCTCCTCCGAATTCCATCCGCCGGCCAGTGTCGACTGGCGACTACCCGGAGGAGGGCCTTCTCTGTGGCTGCTCTGACCCTCTGGAACGAACTCCCCGTGGAGATTCGAACCCTCACCACCCTCCAGGCCTTCCGCAAAGACCTTAAAACCTGGCTGTTCCGACAGGCCTGGGGCTAAAGAGCTGTTGCCCCTGTCTCGAATGGTATGACTGTTGTGTGTTTTTAAATTAATGCATTGTTATGTTTCGTTTTTTATTTTTTGTCTGTACCCCCTTTCCTTGATTTGAATTGTGAGCTGCCCTGAGTCCCCTTCAGGGGAAAAGGGCGGCATATAAATATAATAAAATCAAATCAAATCAACTGGGTCTGGGGACATAATCCCTGTCTAGTATCCCTTACTGCCATCAGTGTTTGGAACTTTTGGGGACCCCCCCCCCAAATAATCAGATTGGTCCTTGGTCCTCAAATATGAAGGGGAACAAATGTTTAGGTCAGAGGTCTTCAAACTTGGCAACTTTAAGACTTGCGAAGTCCAACTCCCAGAATTCTCCAGCCGGCAGAGAATTCTGGGAGTTGAAGTCCGCAAGTCTTAAAGTTGCCAAATTTGGCGAATCCTTGTTTAGGTCATCCTGGCTTCTAGTTCTGAAAAAAAACCCACAATCTGCTTTATCAGCCTTCCGTCCTTTTTGCTAGATATTCTTCTGAATGCTGTGCAGTCTCGAGAGAGACGTCTTTCCTCCTGAGGTATCCTAGTTTAGCCACAAGGCAGGTTTTTTTTTTTTAAAAAAAAGGTGTCACCTCCATTTTGTTATGGAGAAATTGTACAGTGTGGGCTATAAATAGAGGCTAAATGATGCATTCAGTCTTTTTTTTCCCCTTCCTGGAAAAGGAAAAAAAAAAAGACAACTTTTTAATTCAGATATGTTGCTCCACATCGGATGTCCCTCTCCGCCTTGTCTTTTCTCACTCCCCCCAAAATGCAAGATAATTTTGGTACTCAAGCTATTGGTTGATCTGTTCCATAATCAGTGAGGAATAATTTTGTTTAATTAGGATAGTCCGAGACTTTTTTGTGGTCCGCCAGTGGCTAGTAGAGCTGGCGGCAGATTCGGACAGTGAGGAGGTTGGGGAGGAAGATGGGCCAGTCCTGGAGTCTGGGGAAGGCTCTGAGGAGGGCTCTGTGTGGGAGGCAGAGAGGGGGCCAGGGCCGTATGACAGTTATCAGCTGCCTTCAGAGTCAGACACCAGTGAGGCAGACGAACAGCTGGAGCCTGTTCCCAGTGTGCGCATGCGCAGAGTTGCCAGACGAAGGGAGCAGCTAAAGAACAAGGGTCGACCTGGGAGTAAGGCCACAGATGGACGGTGAATGGCCCCTCCCAGAGGAAATAAAAGAGGAGCAAAAGGGGAGTGGAGTTTGCAGGAGACAATTAGTTCACTTAATTGGTTTGCGACTCTCCAAGGCTCCTTGCCAAATTTTGCAGATCTCGGCCTGGCAGCTCTCCAAGCCAGAGAAGGTCTGTGACTGTAAATCCTCCCTTGAAAGACTTTGCTGGATGCGAATGAGCAGAATTCACAGTCAATTAATAAAAGGTTGTGTTTTTTTTGTCGGGACAAGGAGTTTGCTTCATGCTCTTGGGAAGACTCGACCAGAACAGACTTAACATGTAGGGCGGCTTCCAAAAACTTCAAACACTTAAAAAAATTAACCTGAGGTGGGCAGTTCTCCAGTTGCTTCTGAACTTCATCAACGGATTATTTTCATCCTCCTCGCAGCCTTGAGAGCCTACTTTTTCTTCTGTAGTTTGTAGCTTTTGACCCGACTTATCTCACTGAAGCGCATGCACAATATTTACAAAGTATAAATCGCTGTGCATACAGTGTTATTATTCATAAATAGAACTTCCCTCCGAGTAATAAATAGAGCTGGGCGTCAGTGGGGAGACGGTTTCTCCTCTTTGCAAGTTGTTAACACACGGATTACCGAAAGCTGATAGATTAGAATCCAAGAATATTAAAATAAAGCAAAGATCATATCCCATAAGCCTGGCCGGACAAGTGTTCAACATTTTTCCTCCTTTAAGGATTAAATTATTATTGTATAATAATAATTTATTGTTGTCTTCTCACAACAGATGTTGGTTTGGAGAATGTGACTCTGTGAAAGATTTGCTGTATTTGTTTGCATATAACAGGGGTCGCAAACCTTAAACACTCAAAGACCCATTTGGATGCATTTCCCACAGGAAAAAAACCCACCGCGAGTCACAAAGTTCCTAACCACAAGTTCCCATTCAATTCTGGAGCTGACCGGAAGTCCGGTTTCCCCACCATAGAGTCTCCTCCTAGCACAGCATCCTTTTTCCTCTATCAACTGGAAGTCCGGTTCCCCCACCATAGAGTCCCTTCTTAACGCAGCATCCTTTTTCCTCTACCAACTGGAAGTCCGGTTCCCCCACCATAGAGTCTCCTCCTAGCACAGCATCCTCTTTCCTCTACCAACTGGAAGTCCGGTTCCCCCACCATAGAGTCCCTTCCTAACGCAGCATCCTTTTTCCTCTACCAACTGGAAGTCTGGTTCCCCCACCATAGAGTCTCCTCCTAGCGCAGCATCCTTTTTCCTCTACCAACTGGAAGTCCGGTTTCTCCCATCATAGAGTCTCCTCCTAGTGCGGCGTCCTTTTTCCTCTACCTGTCCTAACCGAAAGCCCTATCAATTGTGGAGCTGATCAGAAAACCCACCCCTTGCCACAGAGTCTCCTCCTAGCACATCATGCTCCCCCCCCCCAGAAGCTCCTCTCAAAATTGTGGCGCTGACTGGTGACAGGGAGCCAATGGAAGAGGGATGAAAGAGCCACATGTGGCTCCAGAGCTGCAGGTTGCCAACCCCTGGCATATAAAGACAGGTATTAGAACCCAGGTGGTGCTTGTTGGATCGCAACCAAAAGGGGATACATGGTCAGGATACCAAAGAAAGATCAAAATGTCATTTTAGGTAGTATTCAGTCTACTGGCACCTGTTAAAGTCCAACGTGGATGAGTAGAAAGGCAATATTAAGTGGGAAACCTCTCGTTTATGGCTTTGAAGGATGTTGGCTAAGATATAGTTAGTTGATAAATGGATCGGATTAAGGCCAGCACTGATTTAAGTGAGATCATCAACTGGAAAGAGTAAAAATAAAAAGCATGGGCCTAGATCCAAGGAAGTAAAAGAAAATGCATCTATTGCTTTTCTTAATTCATATTTATTCTTCGTAGCTGCACATAACAAAGGACATAAATCATTCCAACAGTGGAAAATAATTGCATTATTCAAATGTTTTGTTTCGGCATAGCTGCGCATTACAGAACCCCAGTAGCTGCATCTCATATTTCCTAATATATGGGTCCAAATCTGAATTGTGAATCACTAACACAGCAAAGTGTATCACAATTGGACATCGAATAGGAATGAACTGGGTTTAAGGTTTACCGCATCCAACATTTCCAAGTGATTGCTAAGTTAATCTTTTGTCATCCACTTTGGTTATTTCTCTTTCTCCCTTCTCTTAAAGAAGTTATTGACTTCTTCCATTTCTAATCATCCACATGAGAAAAAAAAACACACACACGAAGGGATTTATTCTGTATTGAAGTATATGGATATTTAACATATTGTCTGTGACCCAGTTTGAGTCCTGCTAAGCCTCCGTGCCTTTTCTCATTCTGCAGAAAAAAGTGATTTAATGCTGGGTTCTTTATTAATCCTCATATGGTACAAGAAGAGCCGTAATTCACTGGGAAAGCATCTGTTTGCAATCCTGGGAATCCCTAGGTAGTAGTAGGAAAAGAGTCATTTTGTTACGAGATGGGTGGTAGATAGACAGATAGACAGCCAGACAGACAGACAGATGATAGATAGATAATTTATAGATGATAGATGGATAAATAGATGTAGATTAGATATTATAGATTAGATAGACAAAAGACAGATAGATACATGAGATGATAGATAGATAGATAGATAGATAGATAGATAGATAGATAGATAGATAAGATAGATAGATAGATTAGATAGACAAAAGACACAGATAGATACATGAGATGATAGATAGATAGATAGATGATAGATAGATAGATTAGATAGACAAAAGACAGATAGATACATGAGATTATAGATAGATAGATAGATAGATAGATAGATAGATAGATAGATAGATAGATAAATAGAAAGATAGATAGATAGATAGATAGATAGATAGATAGATAGATAGATGATAGATAGATTAGATAAACAAAAGACAGATAGATACATGAGATTATAGATAGATAGATAGATAGATAGATAGATAGATAGATAGATAGATAGATTAGATAGATAGATAGATTAGATAGACAAAAGACACAGATAGATACATGAGATGATAGATAGATAGATAGATAGATAGATAGATAGATAGATAGATAGATAGATAGATAGATGATAGATAGATAGATAGATGATAGATAGATTAGATAAACAAAAGACAGATAGATACATGAGATTATAGATAGATAGATAGATAGATAGATAGATAGATAGATTGATTGATTGATTAGATAGATAGATAGATGATAGATAGATAGATAGATGACAGATAGATTAGATAAACAAAAGACAGATAGATACATGAGATTATAGATAGATAGATAGATAGATAGATAGATAGATAGATAGATGATAGATAGATAGATAGATAGATAGATAGATAGATGATAGATAGATTAGATAAACAAAAGACAGATAGATACATGAGATTATAGATAGATAGATAGATAGATAGATAGATAGATTAGATAGATAGATAGATTAGATAGACAAGACACAGATAGATACATGAGATGATAGATAGATAGATAGATAGATAGATAGATAGATGATAGATAGATAGATAGATGATAGATAGATAGATTAGATAGACAAAAGACAGATAGATACATGAGATTATAGATAGATAGATAGATAGATAGATAGATAGATAGATAGATAGATAGATAGATAGATGATAGATAGATTAGATAGACAAAAGTCACAGATAGATACATGAGATGATAGACAGACAGACAGACAGACAGACAGACAGACAATGTTTAATCTAGAAATGATGGCCCCCATGATAACTCAGCAGAAAAGAGTTTAATTTCTGAGATCTAACTTCAGACTGCATTTAGATTGAGTGTGGGAACAGTTGACTTCACAGCAGTCCCAACTCCTACCTTCACCCTTACCCATGAAATGGAGAAAGACCCCAAATAGACCATCTCTGCATTTCGATGGCGATAGGAGCAGTTTCTCATTCTTATCCCTACCCTTAATTCCTCTACTATACAAAACAAACAATAGGAGAAACCCTTGCCCTGGTAGTTCATCTCTTGCCGTTGCCAGAAAGCTCAGTTGACCCATCCAAAACGATCTGAGGCTAAGCTACCCCAACCTCTTTGACATGGTGCTGTCCTTGGTGCTGCCTGAGCTCAGTTGCTTTCTTGCAGATGTTTGATGACCAAACTAGGGAACCTCATCCGTGCTAGAAGGGGGTGGAGCTGCAGGAAGAAGATGAAGAGGAGATGATGTGGGGTCTTTGGTGCTCTCTGAGCTCGGTTGCTTTCTTGCAAACGTTTCATGACCCAACTAGGAAACATCGTCAGTGCTAGAAGGGAGTGAGTGGGGTTTATGGAGTAGAAGAGGAGGGGAGGAGGAAGACAGTGGGGTCTTTGGTGCCCTCTGAGCGTGGTTGTTTTCTTGGGTAACATTATCGGTACTGGAAGGAGTGGATCTGTGGAGAGGAGGAGGCCCCAGCTCAGTAACATCATGAGTGCTAGAAAGCTGTGGGGATAGCTGTCTGTAAAATATGTAAAATATGTCAATGGTTTATTTTGTAATTTGCCTCTCTTAACTAGCTAAAACAAAACTGGCAAAAATGACCTTTCTCCCTCTGAAGTTCGGATCAGGCTGGACCCCCTTCTGTGAAAAAAAAATTCAGCTCGTCCTTCTGCATACAGATACTAAAAATGTGGCATTTTCTCCCCTCTTTGTGTCTAGCCGGTGGCTGGATGAATGAGAGAGGAGGTGAAGGACACTTTGCTGAAGGGAAGAAGAAAAAAAAGGGAGTATTGAGCTCATCCTAATAAATATAAATATGCATCTAGTAAAAAGATTGACTGTGGCACTAAAACAGTTTGAGGCTCCTAGTCACATTAGCTTTTAAAAATGAAGTTAAGTATGTTTGCAAAGCAAATTGTCTGAAATCACAGCAGACTGTCTTCTGGTGAGCAAATAATAACGGGATTTGTTATGCCCATGCCTTGCCAGGGAGTTGGATCTCCCACAAGCCTCAAACTAATCAATGTTGGAAATCAGATTCTGAGGTAAAAAGACACTCTTCAGAGCCAGTGGGACAATGTTTAAATTCTTAACCATTAAAGAGGAGAGATTTCTTTTTAAAAAAAACAAAACACACAGGGACATTTGCACATGAAAAATAAAAAAATAAAACAGCCAGAAAGTCCTTTGAAGACAGCAGTCTTTGAAATTGCATCTGGGAACCCAGTTCCACCTTAGACACAAATGAATTGAGAATCATTTAATGGAAGCTGGAAAAAAAGGCTAACGAGGCCATTAGGGCTCCTTATGTCAATGTGTTTTGGAGATACTTTTCTGAGATAGCCCAAGGATTGCCCTGTTCAGTGGGGCTATTCAGCGAGAGTCTTAGAAAGTGGTTAAGTGGCCTTAGATGAAGGGATGTATTAGTGGTTAAGTTGAACATCCTTAACGCTTAACAGGATTTGGATTTTCATTTTACCTGCCACTTTTCGTCTCCGACACTTTAATTGAATGTGGGACAGTTAAAGTGAAATTAACAAGGACAGTGCTAAATTATTCAGGTTTCTTTTTATTCTCTTCTAGTCTGGCACCAGAAGGAGGATTTTCCTTTCTTATATTTTCTTATATATCTTTAGTCTCTTAGGTTTTATTAAGAATAGCCTTCCTTCCTTCCTTCCTTCCTTCCTTCCTTCCTTCCTTCCTTCCGTTCTTCCTTCCTTCCTTCCTTCTTCCTTCCTTCCTTCCTTCCTTCCTTCCCTCCCTCCCCCCTCCCTCCCTCCCTCC